>NC_066579.1:300464723-300749723 GCF_024323335.1 Lathyrus oleraceus
TTTCTTTTGAAAAATAAATATGCTATGATGCACATGATGCAGACCGGACTGGCTGATTGTGCAAATTCTGACTAGATCGAAGCTTCAGTCAAAATCGGAACATAAATCCAACTTAAGGTTAACTGAACACTGTCTGAACACAAAGTCACCATCAGAACCAAAGTCACCAACGGTACCTGTAATGAATAACCCTTCCCCACTCACGGGTGTAGTCTAGGCCAGGGTAAAGCTGAGAGAAACGCAGCATAAATAACCTTTCGCAGAAATACTATCATATACACACCCGAAGTATGTAACGACAGTATCCCACCAGGGTCTGAACTGCTCGTGATATCAATGTTCCGCTAAGTGGCGCCATACCACCCGCTTCCCATGAATCACTCTATTCCTAATCATCCTAGATTTTCACTCATGGTCTGGGTATTGGACCTTTTACCTCAACTGACTCCCCCCCACACAGAGAAAACAGACAGCCAGCCAGTAATGAATAATGAATATGAAATGCAAACATCAATGCACACAATCAATGCAAACAATAAATGTACATATATACAATGAATGCAATAAAATACAACAAGCAGGAAGCAACCAAAACCCTAATCCTAGAGAGCGCTAGGAGAGACTCGCTCAGGGAAGATGGACCAGCATAGGTCAACTTCTCTAATCCCCAGCAGAGTCGCCAGCTGACGCATCGCGCGAAAAACCGGCGGGAAAAGAAAGAAACAACAGAGCCGCCACCGTGCGTTATTTATCCCAAAAGAGGGAAAGGAAACGCTCAGAGTAAACCTGGGAAAGAACATGGTCTCGCGACCAAAGAGGATGGGTTCGGGAGTCGGTTATGCGAAGGGAAGGTGTTAGGCACCCTACGCATCCGTAGTACTCTACGGGATCCACGCACAAAAGGAAGGAAAATTGGTTGCTAAAACACTGCTCGCACACACACACACTGGCTGAAAGAAGCGAAAGAGACTGACTGAAACTGACTCGGCAGGATATCGTATCCTGGGCCTACTTAGTCTATCAGGCATAGACATCAGAGTCGAAGTAGTTCGGACTGGGGAAACGACACATGCTCGCTAAGGTATCGCACCTTATGCATACGTATCTTCTCGGACGAGAGAAGAATCAGAGCACTCGTAGCTCGGCTGACACGCACACAAACAAACAAGACACAGGCAAACGTGGAGCCCGACTGCCAATCACTGGACTTACATCAGCATCCGAACCTAAACACACACACTGGAAACCAACTGCCAATCGCTGGACTTATGTCGGACTCCAACCAGAACACACACAAGGGTGGTTGAGACAAAAAGGGTTGTAAAAGAAAAAGGGCGAACAAACAAACTAAAAGGGAGACTAGAGCTCGAGCCTAATAGTTGCCAAACACACACAAAAAGAAAAAAGGGCGCCCGGAGAGATCAGCTCAATCTCCTGCCTACATACTTCATCTGGTATGAAGATCAGGGCGATGTAGTTCCCCTACGCAGGGACAAGGATCTAGCCTAACCAGATAACAGAGGGAGACACAACTCTAGGGAGACTACGACTCGAGCCTAGATGTTGTCATGCAAAAGTCAACCCTAAGTTAAGGTTTCTAGCTAAATGGCACAAGGGCCAACCTATCCTAGACAAGACTTGCACAGGAAGCAAGGGTCTCGATTGCAACTAGGGCAAGAGAAAGGGGAGGTCTCAATCGCAACGAGGGCGAGAGAAAAGATCGCAACGAGGGCGAAAGCAAACAAGGATTAGTTGTTAGTTGTTAGTCAAACTCGGCAAGACATCGCGTCTCGATTGCAACTAGTGGCAAGAGAAAGGATTAGTCTCGATCGCAACGAGGGCGAGAGAAAGGATCACAACGAGGGCGAAAGCAAGGATCGCAACGAGGGCGAAAGCAAACAAACACAAGCACAAGTAGCACACTCTATATACACACAAGAGGCTCACACAAGGGTTAGGTTTTAGTTGAGGGGTCATATCAACCTCAACAAACAAACCTCTGGAATGGGGTAAGTATTGCTCTTAACCTTGCCATTGAGAGGCTAAGGTGAAGCAGATGAATAGGAGATGAGGGGTGTGCCTCATTGCTTCTATCCCTAATCAGGGAGAGCATCAAATAATAGAAAGTGGGGGAGTTCAGAAGGATGGAACTCTCTCCCCATTATTGACTCGATTGATCTTGGGTTTTTATCTCGATGCTTCAACCATGTGATGGGAGCAAAGAGAGGACACACTGAATAGTGGGGGATAGATTGCTTATCCCTACCTTCCACCAATTGCCTTACTTGAAGGACTTTTCCTGCTTGGGACAATTTTAAACACACACAAGCATTGCCTCTTAAGGAGGACTTTCAGACAGTTTGCCCGGTCAAATAACAGACCGGGTCTCCAGACTACATGAAGAAGAAAGGTTTATACCTCAAAGCAATTGCTAAAAAGCAAAGTAAGCAACTAAAGAAACTAAAGGGTACCTGAGAAAAAACCAAACAAATCAGTATGCAATTAAATAGTTAAAAGCAAAAGGAATGGATAAACAGTCAACCACAGAAGGTCAACTGGGCAAAGCAAGACTCAAACACATGAGTCAAACCATCTACAAAACAAGGGTTAGTTCATATGTAAACAAATCCAATCACATTTGTATGATCTCAATGGCAATGGTGCTTAACCTGAAACAGGAACTCAATAGTAAGCACAAAAGACCACTAGGGCTAGCCTAGGGTCAAGGGTGAAAGAAAAAGTCAACACAGCAAGGAAAAGTCAACCAAAACCAAAGTCAAACATTTGAGAAGCTATCACAATTGGGCCCACATTCAAATCATGCATTATTATCATTTCATGAACATTTGAAGTCAAAGTAAGGCAAAGGAAAGCATACAAAAGTCAACAGAATGACTTGCATCAAAAGTCAACTCAAACAATTTCAAAAATCATCAGATAAATCACACTCAATCCTAACATCTAACATGGAAGACATGTAAAATTTCATGGCATTTGGATGAGAGGAAGGCAGTCAAATAAAATCATGAAGTCAAACCAAGTTCAAGCATGCATAATGAAAGTCAACAAGCATGGGTCAACTTCAAAAAATCATATCAAATTGAAAACAGATGAGAAATGAATGAGATTAACACCAATGCAAAGCTTGAGATGTCTAGTTATCACATATGAAATTTCATGATCATACAATATGGTATGAGAATTTCCCAAATGATTTGGCAACATGTAGCACAAAAAGTCAATCATGGACTAGGCAGGGAAGAAAATTCACAATCAAATGGAAAACAGCACAATTAATTCTAAGAAAATTCATACATAAACTAGACATGTGATAGATGATTCATGCAAAATTTGGGGTCATTTGGATGCAAGGAAGCATGTAAACAAAATTAGGGAAAATGCATGATCATGGTATGACACCAAATGTAACCTCCAACTTCAAAAAATCATATCCAGCAAACCACAAATGGGAAATCCACAAACTTTATACCAAAACAAAGGTAAATGAGTCTAGTTTCTCCACAAAAAATTTCAAGGTCAAAGGATGCAACATGAGTATTTCACAATTGAAATGGTAAGATGTATCAATTTTGCATACATGTCAAGAAACCAATTATCAATTAAAATCCAGCCAATGGAAAATTAATTAAAATTCACAATCAAATACTAGACACATTCATGAACATTATGGAAAAAAACCTCATGATTTTTGGATTTAATTTGAGTGAAATATGAATTGTGGAAGATAAGTGAATAATTGTAACAAGACATGATCACATAACATGATGAATGGTCAAAGCAATAGTCAACAGTGGCATAGTGGTAATTCTGCGCCCCACTTAATTAAACTATGCGTTTTATGGCCAGGCGATGGAATGTTGTGATTGGTCAGTTCCAATCCAACAGTAGCATGCAAGGGAAACAACCAACAGCAGCCAATCGAACCTTATGAATTTCTGGGCAACACAATATTAGGGTTTCTTGCAACAACATCAAGTATTCATCATTCAAGCAAAATCATCATTAATCGAAATACAAGCATCATGGCACGCAATCACAGTATGTCCATGCAACCACTAAACAGCCATAAACCAAACATGTTCATGCGAATTTTCTGGGCTCTTCTAGGGTTCATGAACAGGGCATGCTCATCTTCATGGTTCATCATCAATTTAAACAGCAGGGTCAACAGCATGGCAATGACAGTATGTTCATGCAATCACAAGTAATAACAGTAAACATGATTTTGGAAACAAACTAGGGTTTTAAAATAACAGCAGCATGTGTTCATCATCATTCATCATTAAACAACAACTTTTGAATTGAATCAAGCATGCAGCATGGCAATGACAACATTCTTCATGTAACCACATCATAAACAGCAAATCAACACAATCAGGAATTTCTGGAAATGAGTTTAGGGTTTTCAAAACAGAACAACATTCAGCTTCATCATTCATGAACTCGAAAATTCAAAATGTCCAAAAATAAAAAGTAAGCATTGCAATCTCATCAGCATTCATCCAGCATGCATATTCCACACATAATTTTCATGTAATCATCATCAATAAAGCTAATCGACTGAAAACATACTTGAGCACAAAAATGGAAATCCATATATCTCACAGTATAATCAACCATTTGACATGATTCAAACCTTAAATCCACCTACTAAGTAAGACCTACATGTTGTGTAGCAAGATTTGAAAAAATAATGAAGTCGAAAACTCACCTGTTTTGAATAACTCAATGAAACAGTACTGTCTGGAGTGATGCAAGCTTAAACAAGTCTTCCTCGTGGTTTAGAATGAAAGATCCTTGAGGTTGTATGGCTCAATCTTGCTTGGAATTCTTCAATGCTCTAACTGCCATGGTTGAGTGTTGAAGTAGCAGCTGGGAAATAGAGCTTTACAGATGTGAAACAGTGGTTGAAATAGACTCACAATGTTGTTCAGTTGATGAAACAACCAATCCAGCTCTTGATTCTTTGGGAATTTTGGAAGATTTTCGAAAAATGCAAGAACATGGAATTGAGAGAGAATGAGTTTTTCTGCGTGAATGGAGGCTTGTCTAGGGTTGGAATGGACAGAAAAACAACCTTATATAGTCTGTTTAGAGTCCTCTAAACAAATGCTAAACTTGCTTAGCTTAAAGAAACCAATTTGCAAATTGCTAATGTTGGCATGAGTGGAAAGAGAGGGGTATGGTATGCCACGAAATTGGGCCTTGGCCAGCTGCAAATGACAATTAGTTCACCTGTTTTTGGTCTGCACAATGAATTGTTAACTTGTTTTGTTTTAAAGATGCCATTTGCAAAATTGCACCAAGTTTATACCTTTGGCCAAAATTGTGACATAATGATGAAATGGACATGAAATTATGCTTGGAGCAAGTTTCAAATACCATATAAAGTGAATCCCAATTGGCCAATTGTGTAAAAAATCAATGAATCAAAAAGTCAAAGTTTGGTCAAACTTTGATTTTTAATGGAATAGGTCAAAAAATGCCATTTTGATTGGCAAGGTTTTGGAGGGTGAAATTTATATTTTTGGAAAGAGGATGAAAAATGTGGTTTGTAGGAAAAAACCCCACCAAATTTGGCCTTATGGTTTGAGAGGTATGCTCATTTGAAGTTCAAGATTTTGTGAAAATGATTTGATCATATCTTGCCAACCATACATGGGATTTGAGAGTTCTTGGACTTTTTGAAAATGGGAGAACACGATCTTCAACTTTCATGTTGGGCAAAAATTCATTTGGAGCTTGTATCATGATGTAAGTTGATGATCAAGAAGTTTCCATTTTTGGCAGTTGAAATTACAGGTCCAGTTTCTATTTTTGGAAATTTTCTGATTGGCTTCAAATTCTTCCATGATGTTGATTGCCATGACACATGAGGCCTATTAGGACATGAATAAACTCTCTCAAACCATTTCCATCCATCAAAACCATAAAATCAACCACAGTTGACCAACTTTGACTTTTCTAGGGTTTAGGACTGACTGAAGCACTTCTGATGAATTCCAAACCCTAATTCCTTGAGACCTTGACTTCAAATGATGTCCCAAGTTGAATGGACTCTTGATTATTGATCATGGTGCCCAAATTCTGCAAGAATGGCCACCATCCATTGCTTTGACTGACTGTTGACTGTCTAGGGTTTTTGCCTGACTGTGCATGCACTGATGGCTTCTGAACATCCAAACCTTGACTTGAACACTTCAAATGGACCTCCAAGTCATGTGAACTTGTTGGACAAACCCTAGGGCCTTTGCTCCTTGAGAAACACCCTTGCTTGCTTGGTTGACTGATCTCCTGATCAGTTTGACCTAATTCTTGCTTGCTTGCTCTTGAGGCAACTGGGGACAATGCAATGCTATGCAATGGATCATGATATGCTATGACCTAATATGAAAGGGTATGTACAATGATAGGTGCAAATTTGAGGTGCTACACCAGGGCATCGACTTTACGATCCCTATCCTCCATTCTGACCACATCACCATCATCCTCACTCAGCATCGTGAACATGTCCTCTTGTCTGTCGACAAGAGGAGCTGGATGACGCACCGGAGCCCTGGTAGCTCTAGCATTTACCTCTGCAGCAAGAGGTTAATCGTTAATCCTGATACCTCTGAGTTCCTCTCCCATAGCATAGTCATGAACGGGGGCCGCAGCAACATTAACAGTCTCGAGCACAGGAATACCAGCAGGTGAACCACGGTTAGACGCCTGAATAACCGTCTCCTGTCTCTGAACTAAAGCACGGAGCTCCTCCTGACCTTGAGCAACCCCTTGCATCATCGTCATGAATTGGGCCATGTTCGCCCTCATCTCAGCCAATTCATTCTGAACCTGATCCATGCTTCTGCACTGATTGAGTCTTGTAGAATACCGGTGTGGTCGCTGATCAGCTATCCTGCCTGACACAGGAACCAGAGTGAGAAGTCGGCACAAGAACACCTGTTATGCACATGTTATGAGTATGATGCTAATGCATATGATGCAAATGATAATGATCATTCCTCAGGCATTCAAAGAGACTAATTCATCTCAAGAAGTGACAACCTGCAACAACACGAAGCAACAAGGAGATACAGAAACAGCATACAACAGAGCAATGAATACAGAGTGAAACCCAAACTCTCATCTATAAATGAGCAACAGGATCATACAACACAGATCCAAATATCCAACAAAGTACAACAAATGAGTCCCACCAAACAGGCCTGGGGGTGATTCACAACATAAACATTAGAAAACTACAAGCTAAGACAAGCGGCTTCCAGGAATGAGCGTCTTCAAGTAGTGACACTGGTCTATCAACAGTTCACACTCTGAATATTCTGGCAAGGGAGTGATCTTCTCCTTCAACTGTCTTCTGAGCTCTAACACCTCTCCTCCACGGTGGTTCTTTGATGCAAGTCTCTGGTCGACTTCTCTCTTCAACTGGATATCTTTGTCTCTGAGTTGCTTCTCCAAGTCTCTGATCTTCTTCAGATAACTGGCTTCAGCTCTCTGCAATCTCAAACACTCCCTGTGCTTTGCATCCAACAAGTTCTCCATTTCTGAATAAGATCTCTTCTTGCTCCTCACACCACCAACACCTGCACTCTGGGCATCTATGAGTTGATGGGTTAAGTTCAATCTATCAGCTTTGGCTTGATACAACTCCATCTGGGCATCTTGCTCTTTCTCCTTCAGACGGCGATTCTCCATCAAAGCTTGCTTGTACTGCTCAGCAGGTACACTCTCAGGAAGAATCAAGGGCGGTTGCACCTGCAACGGATTCATCCTATCATAGGGAAACAACAAAGTTTCCACTCTCTTCTTCACCCAATCAGTATAATCAGGCATAGCAATGGCAAACTTCTTCCCTAAGACAGATCCATCTCTAACACCAATAGACTTCCAAGCTCTCCCAATCTGCTCCAATCTAGCAGGGTCGCTTCGTTTCTCAAAACACACACTCTCAGCTATCTCAGCTTCAAGTGGTCTTCCACTCATCACGAGCCCTAACTGGCGAAGAGAAAGAACTGGGTTGTAATTGATGCAACCCTTAGTCCCCACAAGTGGCACGTTCCGGAATTCTCCACAACACATAATAACATCTCGCATGTCCATCCGGTATGACTGCCATCTGATGTCGTATGAAGTGAGAGACATCACCCTCTGAGTCCACCTATAAGTGCCCTGAGCCTCAACAAACGGTCCACTGACTGGCAGGAGAGACATAAACCACCTGAGCAAGAGTGGGAGACAACATCTGATAGCCCCACCCTTACCATGCCTACTATGGATAGCATAGTAAGTGTCAGCTAACAGAGTAGGAACCGGATTCCCTCCAACGAAGATACTAACAACAGCATAGTCAACACAATTGGGCATACTCGGAAACAGGACGATCCCATAGATCATAACAGCAAGCTGAGCATAAAAAGCTTCCCAATTCCCTTTCTCTGCTTCTCCTTTAGCAACTCTCAGCAGAAACTTCAAAGGCAGCCCAACCGTATCCCCACTGGTCTTCCAACTATCACTGATCTCTCTGATACTCAGATGAAGAGCCCTAGCAATAACCCTGAAGTCAACTTCCTTTGGTACGTCCAAGAAAGGAATCTGATGCTGAATAGGGACGCACAACAGAATGGAGTACTCCTCGAGAGTAGGCGCCAACTGATAGTCCTGGAAAGTGAAGCATCTCAGCTCCGGGTCATAGAACTGAAGAAGAGTCTGCAACGGTACCGGATCGACTACCATCTTCAACAAAGTCAACAGATCCCCATACTGGTCACTGAACCCCTTCTGACGATCACGGATCACAAGGCTACTCAACTCAATCAGAGACGTCAGAGGCTCACGGTGGAAAATGTAGGAACAAGTTTTCCGCTTTGGCTCTGGGACTGTTGCCATCTCTATCAATGAACAAGCTCTGGAATGTACCTGAGAAATGATATGCATGCAGGGATTAGTTTTTTTCTTTTTTCCATTTTTTTTTCAATTTTTTTTATTTTTTTTTTATTGCATTTCTTTTGAAAAAGAAACATGCTATGATGCACATGATGCAGACACGACTGGCAAGTTGTGCGTCTCTGAACACAGGATCGAAGCTTCGGCTCGAACTCTGATCACAATCATCTGAAACCCAAAGTCAACTGGTCAACTATCATCTGAACCCAATCTGAGAAACTGAGTCACCAACAGAACCCTGAGTCACCATCAAGTCACCATCAGTCACGAACAGTCACCATCTGTACCTGTTAAAATGATCATTCCCTCCCCGCTCATGGGTGTCATCTAGGCTAGGGTAAGGTCGAGAGAAACGCAGGATAAACAACCCTTTCAAGAATATCATCCTGTGCACACCAGATGTATGCACCGATAATACCCCATCAGAGTCTGAACTGCTCGTGATATCAATGTTCCGCTAAGTGGCGTACACCACCCGCTTCCCATGAATCACTCTATTCCTAGGTTTCCTAGATTTCACTCATAGCCTGGGTATTGGGCCTTTTACCTCGAGTAACTCCCACCCCAAACAGAGAAACACAGCCAGCACAGCAGATGAATATGAATGAATGCAAACATTAATGCACACATTAAATGCAAACAATAAATGAAACGAATGCAATAAATAACAACAGAAAGCAACCAAAGCCCTAACCTAGAGAGCGCTAGGAGAGACTCGCTCAGGGAAGATGGACCAGCACAGGTCAACTTCTCTATATCCCCAGCAGAGTCGCCAGCTGTCGCATTACGCGAAAAACCGGCGGGAAAACAAGAACAACAGAGCCGCCACCGTGCGTTATTTATCCCAGAAGAGGGAAAGGAAACGCTCAGAGTAAACCTGGAAAAAGCATGGTCTCGCAACCAAAGAGAATGGGATCGGGAGTCGGTTATGCGAAGGGAAGGTATTAGCACCCCTACGCATCCGTCGTACTCGACGGGATCCACGCACAATAGGAAGGAAAATGGTTGCTAAAACACTGCTCAAACACACATCAAACACTGGCTGAAAGAGACACAAGAAAACAAACTGAAACTGACTCGGCAGGATATCGCATCCTGGGCCTACTTAGTCTATCAAGCATAGACATCAGAGTCTAAGTAGTTCGGACTAGGGGAAACGACTCATGCTCGCTAGGATGTCGCATCCTATGCATACGTATCTCCTTTGGACGAAGGAGAATCAGAGCATTCGTAGCTCGGTTCATGCACGCAAACAAAACAGACACAGGCAAAGGCAAACGTGGAGCCCGATTGCCAATCACTGGACTTACATCAGCATCTGAACCAAACACACGCACACTGGAACCCAAATGCCACTCGATGGACTTACATCAGCTTCCAAGCACACAACAAGACGAAACAAAGACACAGGCGCCCGGAGAGATCTGCTCATCTCCTGCCTACGTACCTCATCTGGTATGAGGATCAGGGCGACGTAGTTCCCCTACGAAGGGACACAAGGCTAGCCTAACCAGATAACAGAGGGAGACACAACTAGGGAGACTACGACTCGAGCCTAGATGTTATCATGCAAAATCATCCCTAAGTTAAGGTTGCTACCTATCTCACACAGGAAGTGAGCTATCTTAAACATGACTTGCACAGGAAGCAAGCCACACTAACCTGACTAGAAAGCATAATCAATCAATCAAAAGCACACAGCATGCACACACTATATACACAACAAGTGAGGCTCAAACAAAGGTGAAGTCTTAGTTGAGGGGTCATATCAACCTCAACAAACAGACACTGTAATCAGGTGAAGGTTGCTCTTAACCTTGACATTGAGGGTCAAGGTGAAGCAGATGAAAGGATATGAGGGGTGTGCCTCATTGCTTCTATCTCTGGTCAGAGAGAGCATCTAATGTAAGAAGGTGGGGGAGTTCAGAAAGATGGAACTCTCTCCCCAAGTTAAGACTCAATGGATCTTGGGTTTTACTCAACATGCATCAAACCCAAGTAGTGTGAGCAATGTGAGTGACTCACAGACTAGCAGGAGATAGGTTGCTTATCTCTTGGGTTCTTCCAATTTGCCTTTATGAAGGACTTTCCTGCTTAGCACAATAATAAACAAACACAATCATTGCCCCTTAAGGGGGACTTCAGACAGTTGCCTGGCTAAATAACAAGCCAGGTCTTCCAGACTACATGGAGACAAGAATATTATACCTCAATGCAAATTTCTTATCAAGCAAAGCAAAGCAAACTTGGCAACTAATGTACCTGGAATCAATCAAATACAATCAGTATACCAATCAAAAAACCAAACAGCAAATGGTTCACAGTTAATTATGTACAGACAAACACAAGCCAATGCACCAAGGTGCAAGCCATTAAGGCTCAAACTCAAATATCAACCCTGCAAAACAAAGTCAAAATTAACTATATACAAGTCATAAGTCAACTCCAATGGAGGCACATCATCAAGCATAGGCCATTTGTGTCATTAACCTGAAACACCACTCAAAAGTGAGATCACAAACCACTAGTCCAAGACTAGGGTCAAAAGGAGATGCAAAATCCAAAACAAAAAGTGAAAAATGATCAAAACCAAGATAAATCAATTAAGAAGAGAATCCAATTGGCCTCCCATCAAAACTATGCACCAAATTCATTTCATGCACAATTTTAGTCAAACTAGGCAAGTGTGAACCACATATGAGCAAACAGAATGATCACAATCAAACAAATACCAAAACAGCTCAATAAATTCCACAAAAATTCCAGTCTAAACAGAACACATTCAATGAGCTACATATCAAATTTCATGCTATTTGGACAAGAGGAAGTAGGTCAATGAAAATCAACAAGTCAGGACATGCAAAAACCAATCCAAACTAGGTCACAAAGTGTACATCAACTTCAAGCAAATGTAAAACAGTGAAAACAAATGAGAAATGAATGAGGCCAAAACCAAAGTGAATTTAAGCATGTTAGGAATCACTCCATCAAATTTCATCTTCATATGGTAAGGTATGAGAATTTCACATAGCATGTAAGGTAATCACTCAAGAAAAACCCTAAAATGTCTAAACAGCAAGCAAAAATCCCCATCAAATAGGAAATGGCTCAACAATTCCTACAAAAAATCATGGTGAAGCTAGACATACAGATGGTATCTCATGCAAAATTTGGGAGCAAATAGCAAAGCACAAGCATAAAAAATAAAATCATGAAGTTGACCTAACATAGTGTGACACACATTGTCACACTCAACTTGCACACGTCATATCTTGCAAACCATAAATCCAAAATTCACAAACTATACATCAAAATCACCAGCAATGAGTCAAGAACAAGCATGTGAAAATTTCATTCATTTTGGATAATGCATGATCATTTTATGAAGGAAATGGTGAAACATACATCAAATGCATACATATCAAAGATCACTAAGCCAATCCAAAAAAACACCAGGCACAACATTTGTTATCATACCTAAAAAAAACTAGACAAAATTTGGAGATCAACAAAAAAATTCCCACTCAATTTGGATTAGGGATGAATTAATTAGGATTTTTTGAAGTTTTGTTAAAAATTGAAATAATTATTTAACATTTAAAATGAAATAAGAATAAACCGCGTGGCAAACTTGTAATTATTGGAAGCCAGAGCCAAAACGCGGTGTTTCACTTATTCAGTGGCGCGCTATGATTGGTCAGAAGCGGCGCCAAACACAAAATTCAAATGGAAACGGAGCAAGGCAGATCAAACAGGTGTTCTTGAGTGTTCTTGCTCGTGTTCTTCAACAAAATTCCAGAAAATTCCATATGAACAAACTTTCACCAAAATGAACAAATCATACATGGATAGAACCGTCTAAGCACGTACATTGACAATATCGTCATGAAATTATCTAAATCCTAACGTACTGAACGAATCGATCAAAAGAAAGTTGGAACATAAAACTTCAAATCCAGATTTCTCATGCGATTCTCAACGATTTTCAAAACCACAAGCTGCATCATGCTCTACAAACTACAATCTATGATAACCATATCTCAATTCCAGCAATGGTGAAGATTGAAATCTAACCTTATGAGTGAGCAGCTGGTGATTTCGTGCGAATCCAGGCGTGAAATGGCGAAACAGGTGATGCTTGATGATGATAAAGATGAATAGAGTCAATACTTCAGCTCAACAATGCTTGGATCCACCGAAATTTGCAACTGCCATGTGAAGAATCTTGATTCAACAGTTACAATTACTGCGTGTTTTGGCCAGGATTTGATGAAACAGATCTGCAATAGCACCTCTTGATGATGACTATCACAAGAGAACACGAAAAAGGATCAAGCAGTTCAAAGAAAAGTTGAAAAAAAGTGTGATGAACTTTTGAGAGAATTTGAGATTTTGGTGAATTTTTGGAATTGGATCTGAGAATTGTGATTGTGATTAAGCATTCTGTTACAATTATCTCTTTATACCTCACACTAATCCAAAATTTAATCAAGATTAAGCAAATGGAAGTGATTAGCATAAAATGCATTTTCATGACTTTGGCCAAAATGCCCTTCTTCTAAACCAGTCAATGTATCAGTCCAAACATGGTTCAAGCAGGTCTAGAATGCCATTTTGGATGTGTTGCAATTGGTCCCATGTGCAAATTCCATGTAATGCTCAAAATCACCTTTTCATGCCAAAAAATGCAAATGAGTTCACTTAAAAAATGCCATTTTGCTATGATCATTTTTGATGAAATGTAATTATGCATCATGAAAGTCCATATGAAATGTGGTTTGCTCAAAGAAAAATCAACCAATTTGGCCTTTCCATGTGAAAGTTATGGCACTTTGAATTTAGGCATTTTCTGAAAATGATTGGACCATATCTAGCCAACCACACATGGGAATTTCAAGTTCTTGGACTTTTTGGAATGGTGAGATCAAGATATTCAACTTTCATGTTGGACAAAATTCCATTTGAAGCTTGTATGATGAAGTAATTTTGAGGAGAAAAACTTTCCATTTTGGGCAGTTGAAATTACAGGTCACCTGCTATTTTTGGAAACTTCTTGTCTGACCTCCAATTCTTCAATCTTGATCTTTGATATGTAAAATGAGACTTGTACGGACATGAATGAAGCCTTTCAAACCATCTCCCACCTTCAAATCCATAAAATCAGGCACAGTTGACCACAATTGACTTTCTAGGGTTTTAGAGGACATTCAGCTTGACTGATGACTTCTGAGCATCCCATCCTTGGCCAAATCACTTCACAATGATCCTTAGACCATATGAACTTGATAAATCAACCCTAGGGCTTTGTCTCAATGGCAATGGCACTTGCTTGCTTGTTTGACTGATTCTCCTGATCAGTTGACCTAATCCTGTCAGTTGAACTTGCACTTGGGCAAATGGCTATGCAATGTTATGCAATGGACTTTGTTATGTTAATGGCCTAATCATGAAAATGTATGTACAAAGGTAGGTGCAAATTTGAGGTGCTACAGACACTTGCGTTTTTTATCATAAATAAAGGACGTCTTTTTGCATTCAAATATTTCGTTCCCTGTCTTTCTATTTTTGCAGTTTTTCAAAATAAAAAAAAAATGGCAATGTTTTGTTTAGTTTCCACTTTTTTATTTCACACTCATAAGCACATACCATCACTCATGCAGATGCACGTCACCGGATCCTATTGATAACGGTTCTGCTATGGCTCGCTTCGACTTTGAAAATCCAATCTTTCAAGCTGAAAAAGAGGGTGATGAATACTGTGAACTCCCTGAAGAACTTTCCAGGTTATTAAAATAGGAAGAAAGGGTCATTCAACCGTATCAAGAGCCTACTAAAGTGATTAATCTCGGCACCGAGGACGCCAAGAGAGAAATCAAGATAGGGGCTGCTTTGGGAGATGATGTGAAGAAAGGGCTGATTGAATTGCTGCAAGAATACGTTGACATCTTCGCCTGGTCTTATCAGGACATGCCAGGGCTTGACACAGACATCGTGGTACATCGCTTGCCGCTCAAAGAAGGTTGTCCTTCGGTCAAGCAGAAGCTCAGAAGAACAAGACTAGAGATGGCTGTCAAGATAAAGGAAGAAGTGCAAAAACAGTTGGATGCAGGGTTTCTAGCAGTCATAAATTATCCGCCATGGGTTGCAAACATCGTCCCAATACCTAAGAAGGATGGAAAGGTACGGATGTGTGTCGACTACCGGGATCTGAACAAAGCTAGCCCTAAAGATGATTTCCCATTACCTCACATCGACGTTTTGGTGGATAATACAGCTCAGTTCTCGGTATTCTCTTTCATGGATGGCTTACTGGCCATAACCAAATCAAGATGGCACCAGAGGACATGGAAAAGACAACTTTCATAACCCCATGGGGCACCTTATGCTACAAGGTGATGTCGTTTGGTCTGAAAAATGCCGGAGCAACATATCAGTGAGCGATGGTGACTCTGTTCCATGATATGATTCATCATGAAATCGAGGTTTATGTTGATGATATGATTGCCAAATCTCAGACAGAAGAAGAACATTTGGTGAATTTACAGAAATTGTTTGAGCGTTTGAGGAAATTCAAGCCGAGGCTTAATCCGAACAAGTGCACTTTCGGGGTGAGATCGGGAAAATTGTTGGGTTTTATTGTTAGCGGAAAAGGGATTGAGGTGGATCCTGACAAAGTGAAAGCAATACAGGAAATGCCTAAGCCAAGAACAGAGAAGCAAGTCCGTAGTTTCTTAGGGAGGTTGAACTACATTGCAAGGTTCATCTCTCACCTAACAACCACGTGTGAGCCAATTTTCAAATTGCTAAGGAAAGATCAGGCTATCAGGTGGAATGAAGATTGTCAAAGGGCTTTTGAGAAGATAAAAGAGTATTTGCAGAATCCTCCTATCCTTATGCCTCCAGTCCCAGGGAGACCGCTGATTATGTACTTGACAGTACTTGACAATTCTATGGGTTGTGTTCTCGGTCAACACGACGAGAAAGGTAGGAAAGAACATGCCATCTACTACTTGAGTAAGAAGTTCACAGATTTCGAGTCGAGATACTCAATGCTTGAGAAGACATGTTGTGCACTTGCATGGGCTGCTAAGCGATTGAGACAATACATGCTGTCTCACACAACCCTACTGATCTCCAAGATGGATCTAGTCAAATACATATTCGAGAAGCCAGCTCTCACCGGAAGGGTGGCTCGTTGGCAAATGGTACTGACAGAGTATGATATCCAGTATACATCCTAGAAAGCCATCAGAGGGAGTATTCTGTCAGACTATCTTGCTCAGCAGCCGATTGATGATTATGAGCCGATGAAGTTTGATTTTCCAGATGAAGACATCATGTTCCTCAAGATGAAAGACTGTGAAGAGCCAATTGTTGAGGAGGGACCTGATCTAAACGAAAAGTGGACTTTGTTGTTTGATGGGGCTGTCAATGCTAGAGGAAGTGGAATTGGCGCTGTTATTACTACTCCGAAAGGTGCCCACATGCCTCTCACCGCTCGTTTGACTTTTGAGTGCACAAATAATGAAGCTGAGTACGAGGCCTGTATCTTGGGTATTGAGCAAGCCGTTGATCTGAGAATCAAGACTCTGGACATCTTCGGAGATTCAGCTCTGGTGATCAATCAAGTAAATGGTGATTGGAATACTCTCCAACCCACTCTGGTCCCCTACAGAGATTACACGAGAAAACTTTTGACTTTCTTCACAACAGTAAAATTGTATCATATACCTCGTGATGAGAACCAGATGGCAAACGCACTTGCTACTCTATCCTCCATGATCAAGGTAATTCGTTGGAACCATGCTCCCAGGATCGATGTGATGCGCCTTGACAGGGCCGCGTATGTGTTTGCTGCTGAACTGGTAGTCGATGACAAGCCCTGGTATCACGATATCAAGTGCTTTCTGAAGAATAAAGAGTACCCTGCAGGGGCATCCAACAATGACAGAAAGACTTTGAGAAGATTGGCAGGCAGTTTCTACTTGAACAAAGATGATGTGCTGTATAAGAGGAACTTCGACATGGTTTTGCTCAGATGCGTGGACAGACACGAGGCGGACATGTTAATGCAGAAAGTTCATGAAGGTTCCTTCGGTACTCATGCCGGCGGACATGCAATGGCTAAGAAATTGTTGAGAGCGGGTTATTATTGGATGACCATGAAATCAGATTGCTTCAAATATGCTCGGAAGTGTCATAAATGCCAGATTTATGCTGATAAGGTGCATGTACCGCCAAATCCTCTGAATGTGATGACTTCGCCGTGGCCGTTTGCTATGTGGGGCATTGACATGATTGGAAAGATTGAGTCGACTGCTTCCAATGGGCATCGCTTCATCCTTATTGCCATCGACTATTTCACCAAGTGGGTCAAAGCAGCGTCGTTCGCGAATGTCACCAGACATGTGGTTGCCCGTTTCATCAAGAAAGAAATCATTTGTCGCTATGGGATTCCCGAAAGAATCATTACTGATAATGGTTCTAATCTCAACAACAAAATGATGAAGGAGTTATGTCAGAACTTCAACATTCAGCATCACAATTCTTCCCCTTACCGCCCTAAGATGAACGGCGCTGTTGAGGCGGCAAATAAGAACATAAAGAAGATTGTGCAGAAGATGGTCGTCATGTACAGAGATTGGCATGAGATGCTACCCTTCGCCTTGCATGGGTACCGTACTTCAGTACGTACGTCGATTGGGGCAACCCCTTACTCCCTGGTGTATGGTATGGAAGCAGTCCTACCTGTTGAAGTGGAGATTCCTTCTCTAAGAGTCCTGTTGGATGTCAAGTTAGACGAAGCCGAATGGATTCGGACAAGGTTCAATGAGTTGAGTCTTATTGAAGAGAAGCAAATGGCAGCCATTTGTCATGGGCAGTTGTATCAGAGTCGGATGAAGAGAGCCTTTGATCAGAAAGTGCGTCCTCGTTGTTTCCAAGTCGGAGATTTAGTGTTGAAAAGGATCCTTCCTCCTCAGACAGATCACAGGGGCAAGTGGACTCCTAACTATGATGGACCGTATATTGTCACCAAGGTTTTTGATGGTGGGGCCTTAATGCTTGCAACTATGGATGGTGAAAACTTCACTTCCCCTGTGAACTCAGACGCAGTTAAAAAATACTTCGCATAAAATAGACCCGCTGGACAGTAAAAAGAATAGTCCAGGCAAAAATGGGCATCCCGACAAACCAAGAAAATGAAAAGGTTCGGGCAAAAATTAGGGATTAAAAATGAAAAGATCGTACACCCGGTAAATTGAAAACCTGAAAAGGCAACTTAGGCAAAAATGGGTATCCCGGTGGATTGAAAACCCGAAAAGGGCGATCCAGGCAAAAGTTAGGGATTAAGCGAATGACTGCATTCTGAGTTAGTTCTGAATCTCATCTCATGTCGATGACTTGAAATTTTCGAAAGGTAGGAAACAGTCCAATCACCTTTTCAGAAGGCTGATCATTTGGAGGATCTTGAAGACGGGAAAGTCATAGCAGAATTGGAACCCAATAGAAATCCATTTCACATTGCCATTAGATTAATTTCTGTTTTTATCTTTTGTGCGATTACCTCTTTCCAGGGATTGCTTCCTGATGTAAATGCCTATTCAGAGGCCATTCAATCAATAAAATCATGTTATTCAGTATATCTCTGTTTTCATTTTCATTTTACTGTTTTGTTTGCAAAAATGACGTCCGAATTTTTGATAAACATTGCATCATGACACATAAGGGCTTTACAGGTACATGCTTAATAAACATTTAAAATTGCTGTAAATTTTAAGTGCTTTAGATCGTCTATTCAGAATAGATACCTGTTGAAAAGTATATCTTCGGCAAATATTTTTATATCGTATCCACAGAGATTGGTTGATATTACCGCCGTTCTATAATCCAAATGTCATAAGTTTAGAAGATAACAAAGTTGTTTTGGTTGGAAAGTTATCTTGTGAGTAAATGTCACTAAAAACAGTAAAATGATTTTAATATAAAAGCTTGGCAAAATTGGAGTTCACTATTTCAAATGTTTATGCTTCCTTATGATAACTATATAGATTTAAGATTATTGATGATGTTCAAGTATCCTCTCAAAGTCATTTATGTCTAAATGATATTGTGATAATCACTATATTGATCCTTAGACGATCTCTCCACCTAACTATCAATATAGCAATCTTTAATGTTTAATACCAAAGAAGAGTAATGAATAAATCTATCTCTACAACTTATTCACTACTTGAAAATATGTTTTATGTCAAGACTCAAATAATCTCTCTCGACAACTACTCAAATCTGGTTTTCAACTTAGGGCAAAAACAGTATTCAATACATCAACAATCTTTATCATATATATAAATCAAATGGAGTACATAAACATATGAGAAGAGCTACTACCTCCAATCTTGACAAAAGGGAGTTTAGCTCCTCATTATCATTGTTCAAAGCAGAAAGTTAAAGAAGGAAAACTCTGTTTTTCTCCCTTACAAAAAAAGCTCTCAATATCCAAATGTGAAATGTAATGAATGAATGACTTAGAATAATGTATTTTTCTTCCCAAAAAGGTTGACATTTCCCTAATTGGTCATTCTCATCCAAAGTAGAAAAGCTATTCCAAGGCAGATATCAAAATGGCAATTAAACTTTTTCTGCAAGACAGCACTTTTGACCCTCAGTCAGCTTGCTGGATTCGCAGCCTTCGCGACGCGAAGGTAGTTCGCGGCGCGAACTGTTGCTTCTCCAGCTTCCTTGTTTGGCAAGCTTCCTCCAAAGTGTGGTGTTGCAATCCAAAGCCTTCTTAACCAAAAAATCTACAAAACTAACAAATATGTGAAATAACTATTCAAAACAAAATAAATTAAACCTAATTGCATTTATACAAAATAGTGAGAATAAAAGTGTGTAATTACATCAAAACTTGGTAAAAGGGACCAATAAAATGATATAAAAAGTAGTACTAATTGGTCCCTAACAACTCTCCCCAACTTAGCATTTTGTTTGTCCCTAAACAAAAGTTTCCACCTTTACAACCAAAGCAATGACAAAAAAAAAATTGAAACAAGGATTTACCAAGGACATTCAAATGGTTCAAAAGCGTTTGGCATTTTCTCAATTCACCTATCTCAATTCTAGACAAAACATGAATAAGGGAAATGGTAAAGTGCAAAAATCATACCAAGGAATTCAAAGCCATATATGTCAAAATTGAATCAAACTTACACACACATCATAATGATGATGAATAACATGAAGGGTTACTTTCACTCATCCAAGCAATTAAATCAACAACAACTCAGATCATGCGGTTATCACAACAAATACCAA
Organism: Lathyrus oleraceus; assembly: GCF_024323335.1. Taxonomy (NCBI): domain Eukaryota; kingdom Viridiplantae; phylum Streptophyta; class Magnoliopsida; order Fabales; family Fabaceae; genus Lathyrus; species Lathyrus oleraceus. The sequence goes on from NC_066579.1 coordinate 300,485,007, forward strand.
ATCATGTGAAAAATGTGAATCAAGAGGTCTTTCAAAGGTTGTAATGTGGCTTAGGTTACAAGAAAGGATATGATTAAGAGAATTCAACCAAATTGTCTATCCTAAGGGAGCATTCCCAAATATTCAACTCTACACAATTTCCATTTCTTTGATCCCTATCTTTTTCTTTTTCTTTTTCTTTCCACATCCACACAAATAAGAGCATTTCTTTGTTTTTTTTTTTTTTCGTTGCTCTATGGTTTCAAGGGTGATTTCTTTTTCTTGTTTCTTTTCATATTTTTACCCTTTCATAAAAACTCACTTTTCCAAGTTTCTAATCAACTTTTCACTTTACTCTCCCCAACTTTAGATTCCAAAACCAAATTTATTCAATAATGCTCCCTACTTAGAAATAAGCAAAAGGCAAAATTTTGCAAACAACTCGGTTTGAGGTTTCAACTGATACCAAAGAATATAGGTTCATTTATTCCACAATTTTCAATTGATTTCACAATGATCAATCAAATGAATCCTAAAATAAGCTCAAAGGGGGTTAACTAAGGATTATTCCTCACAAGGTTAGTTGATTCAAACTTTTGGGTCAAGTGGTTTTTCTCACAAACAATGCCTCTATCATTTTCAAAATTTTTATACAAAAATAGATTGATGCATGATTTAGCATGATAAGAATGAGTTAAAATAATGCTCGGTTTCCCGTTTTTTAGTGTACAATGGAAAGCCTCCTCACAATTGGTTAAGTCCTATTTTGATTCAAAACTGACATATACTTCAATGAATTTATGACATGGAATTTGCACACACCATCAAACTACTCATGTTAAGTCTAGAAAGCGATAAAGTGTACCTTGAAATGCCGACACTAATTCTTATCATCACCACTCAAAGTGTCCTATGCTTCTTTCTTTGCGATCATTTCTCGGTTGCTTAAAGCTTGGCTTAAGAATAAGAACACTTAAACAAAAATGTTGGTAAACCAAAATTTGATTAAAACACACTTCATTTTCAAAAAGTATTCATACAATTATCAAGACAAACTCTAAAGTTCAACAAACTCCTCAATCTTCCTTCACTCATCGCCATGGGTTACACCACCTCCTCCACCCCCAAAAAAAAAACTGGCCTGCCCTCAGGCCACTTATCATAATCAACATAATCCTCTTAGGAAGGGAATGGAGAGGGGAAGTTTTGAAATTTGGAGGTTTGGACGTGGAGTAGCGAGGTTGTTGAAAGAATTTCCTAAGTTCGTGAAAATAGGAATGAAACGAAAATGACATAAAACAAAAGTTTTTTTTTTTCTTTTTTTTTCAGTTCGCGGGGCGAACTTTGTTCGCGGGGCGAACTGAAGGAAATTTCAAAAAAAATTGGTTCTGCCATTCACTGTTCGCGGGGCGAACCTTGTTCGCGGCGCGAACTGAATCTGTGAATTTAGTTCGCGGGGCGAACGGTAAAAAACAGAACCCAATTTTTTCAAAATTTAACACAGTAGAAACTCACACAGCAGAAAAAAAATTAAAATGCAGACTTACAACGTTGGGTTGCCTCCCAACAAGCGCTTTGTTTAACGTCGTTTAGAGCTCGACGGTTCAACGGTCTTCACGATCCGGCTTTGTTGAGCAACTTCCTCAAGGGCTTTGTTGTCTTCAAGAGGTTCTTGATGAACCTTCGATAAAATCTGATACCACCCGTCTTCGGAACTACTTTCACAACACTCACCCATTCACCATCGGAGATAGAACAAATCATCCCGGCCTCCAATAGTTTGACAACCTCCTTCTTTTTCAGCACTTGAATCAATTTGTCTTCCTCTTTTGTGGACAATGTATTACTAACGACCACCGGTTTAGTACAGTCATCACCCAAGAACAAATACTTCAAATTTGGCTCTAGTTTTGGCTCTTCCATTTCCTTTATCATATCCACGCCTTCGTTTACCTCTTCATGATAAACAAGTTCTCCACGAGACTCTAATTCATGTAACATTGCTTCCATCTCTTTTCCTTCATTGTTGGTCGAAACTTTGTAGACTCCGATAAGAGATTTCTCTGATGGATTAGAAACATGAACCTGGTCTGCAATCACAACTAGTCCCTCCTTGGTGGCATCGATTCGAAAGGAGTCATGCTTAACATTAAAATGCTTTTTGGCTTCAAAAAGATTGAAGGCCACCTCTTCATCTTGCGCCCTCACTTTCATTAGTCCATCATCAATATCAATCATCATTCGGGCCGTTTTCATGAATGGTCTTCCAAGAATTATAGGAACCTCACGATCTTCATCCATGTCTACTATCACAAAATCTACCGGAAGCAAGAATTTGTCCACCTTCACTAACATGTCTTGAGCAACTCCATATGGTGAAGTGGTAGACTTGTCAGCTAGTTGTAAAGTCATCCTTGTAGATTTGATCTCAACATTTCCCAATCTTTTGACAATGGATAGGGGAATAAAATTGATGCTAGATCCCAAGTCAATTAAGCCATTACCAATATAGGTATCTCCAATGGTTACCTGTAGAACGACTCGGCCCGGATCGGATTCCTTTCTTGGGAGATTCTTTTGAATGATGGCACTACAATGTGCATCGAGCAAGATTGTCTCATCTTCCACATGTCTTCTTTTCTTTGTGAGAATATCCTTCATGAACTTTGCATACCGTGGCATTTGCTCTAATGCATCGGCAAATGGAATATTGATTTGAAGTTGTTTGAAAATGTCCATAAACCGTGCATAGTGTCTAGCATTATCCTTCTTTGACGGTGCATGCGGATATGGTAGATGTTGAACTGGAATGACCTTCACCTAGTTGTGCTGGTCCATCCGTTTGTGTTATGGAAGAAATTTTCGAGAATAGGTCTGAAGATGATTATCGTACTAGTCTCGACGAGCATAACTACCACCACTCTGAAGAAGGCTAGCTCAGCAGTGAACCAGGAACGAGAGAGCTTCCTCTGCACTGGAAACCATTTGGCTATTTCTAGCATTTCATTTTTCTTTTTCTTTATGTGTTAAGTATTTATCTGCTTTCAAGTATTGTTGATTTCCTTTAATGATAATATTAATGAAATGATTATGCATGTTTTGAATGAATCCTTTCGTATTCACTCATCTTTTCTATTGATATAAAAAAGCATTTCTCCCATTCACCTATAAAATTGTTGTTTAGCAAAGATTGAAGGGAGGATGGCAAAAACAAATACCCATAATTGCTGAGTGTATGCTTTCTGATAAAATCTTGCTGATGATGTACAAGCATTATTTCAAATCCCCAAACACTGGAGAGATAAGGAGTTAATCCCTAGTCAACCACTTCGAGCCTAGAAGTAGGTGTTTCTTTCGGATATATAAAACATTTTGTTTAACCCGGGGCTGGGTAGTGTTAAGTTAATCTAACTACGCATTCAAATTACAAGATGAAACATCCCGTCTGTGGATCGACTACATACCATTCTTCACACACATTATGAAGAGTCGAAGGAACCTTGCAAAATCCAAAATATATGTTGGTTATTCTTCAATGACCATGGACTTGGCAGTCACAATTTTTTTCAAAAAGGAGCCCGCTAAGTCAAAACACCTAAAGTGGCGACTTAGGAAAACACTAGGGCAATCCCGATGCACCAAAGCTTCAAAAAGCGTTCCAGGAAAAAGTTAGGGATCCGATAAAATCAAAAGAGGTCACCAAATCCTCAAGCAAAACAAAACAAGGTTCGATGTCCACCATATCAAGAATCAAAGGGTCACCGACATCCAGAAACAAAATAAGGTGAATGCCATTTCAAGTGAATCTTGAATCATCACCTTTACTCTTACACCGTCTAATCCCTTTGAGAGACGAATGTATGTGTTGATTTAACTGAACATAGGACTGGAGATCATCACGAATTATGGATGGGTTAAAATAAAATTTGAGCCTTGCATCATTTGTTTTAATAACCGTGAACCATGCCACATTACAACCCTTAAAAGACCTAATTGAGGTAAGGTTTATTCTGAAAGCATACTACATCAAGGTTGCGTAAACAGACTCCTAAATATTTGCTAATCACATGTATTGACATCAGATCCTCGTTATATCTTTCACACACTAGCTAAATCAGCAATGCGTTTGAACTAATAGTTCATTCGTCACACACTATCACATCACCTTAATAAATGATTTTTCAAACCTGCACGAATATCACATTAAAATTAACATTAATTTAAATAAACAATTTTAACTGCAAGAAAGTACTTGACATCAAGGAACTTCAAAGAAGCAATCAGAGAAGAACTTAATCGTTCGTCAATGCTGACCCAAATCAAGACTACTTCCTAACCATATGGATTAGGGGCATAGTATCCAATGACTATGAATTGGTCAGTCAAAAGACAAATCTCCAAGCATCATTTGATCAAGGAGGAAAATAATTTCAAAATATCCAGTCCATCTAAGGCAAGCCTTTCAAAATCTCAATCAGGGGCAAACTACTGCAAGAATCATACACTGGGGCAAATTTGATTCAGGCCATAGTATAATCATTCCCATGATTTCCTTTCAAAGGTGAATTCCTTCAAAATCCCTACAGACTAGGGCAGACAAGTTACAAAGAGCCTTGGGGAAGAGCAAGAACATAATCATCATACATTGATTATGTTGCTACACTCGTTAAATCATTTGCAAAGCCATCAAGGCTTATCAGGCAAAGAAGTTGAGATTCTCTCAAGAACAAGCACACAGTCTATCGACAAAATATCAAACTTGGGGCACCAAGAGCATCCATGTCTATCACCCAATTAACACATATTTAAAATACCGAGTGTTAGGAAGTCAAAACCTTTCATATATCAAAGTCCAATCCAAATTGCCAATTACAAAAACAAAACCAAAGTCCAATCCATATTGGCAACTACCAAAAATAAGAGTCCACTTTTTTGACATCCTTATAATATCAAAGTCCAATCCCTATTGGCATCTCCAAAACCAAAGTCCAGTCCCTATTGGCATCTCCAAAACCAAAGTCCAATCCATATTGGCAACCACTGAAAGCCCACATTGCTGGCATCTTCATAAACCCAAATTTAATCAACATTAGTACCTAGAAAGTCTCACCTTCAAAAAGGGAGATCAATCCAAAAACAACCCATAATTCTCTTACATTACCACATGCACTGCATACAATAAACACACATAACTTTCCTGGTAAATCAGGAAGTTGCATATCCAAAAGCTTTCTCGCAAAAACGAGAAGTTTTCATGCACCATATGCATACATAACATAATAAATCCCTCCCATCAACCCTTTTATAAGGACATAGTGAAGATTCTTTCTGTCAACCCTTTGGTGATGACAGATCTTTTCCATCAACCCTTTGATGATGCCACTCCATAGTGAAGTTTCTTTCCGTCAACCCTTTGACGATGATATTGCATATATAATTAGATTTTCCACCAACTCTTTGGTGATGTCTTTCTTTACCCTTCCATCAACCCTTTAATGATGCCACTCTATAGTGAAGATTCTTCACGTCAACCCTTTGACAATGACAGTCACTTTCCATCAACCCTTTGATGACGCCACTCCATAGTGATGTTCCTTTCCGTCAATCTTTTGACGATGATACTACATATATAAGTCCTTTTCCACCAACCCTTTGGTGATGACATCCTTTAACTATTTCTGTCAACCCTTTGACCATGACAAATTTTCTTTCCGTCAACCCTTTGACGATGATATTACATATATAGTTTCTTTTCGTCAACCCTTTCACGATGACAAATTTTCTTTTCCATCAGCCCTCTGATGATGACAATTATCTTTTCATCAACCCTCTGATGATAAATATTCCCATCAACCCTTTGATGACGACGTTCATTATCTTACATCAACCCTTTGATGATGATATCCCCCACCAATCTCATTGAAAAAATAAAGCCCTACAAAAAATGTCCAAGTACCTAGTTGCATTCCCACATGCATCACATGTATCATTTCATGCATAATTTTCCTGCCAAACAGGAAGATTCATCAAACATAATCTTATCAATCATCAGCATACCCATGCATATCCCTCCCATAAAAATGAGAATTTAAACAAAATAGAAATCATCATTCGCATTCCCGTGCACATCCTAAATATCCCCCAACATTTTTTCTATCATTGCTCCCCAAGCAGATTTTACCCTAAAAAAGTCTCTTATGAGCTTCTCCCCTGCAGAGCTTTTCCAGCAAATTTCCTCCAAAGGGAGTCTTTTCTAAAATATTTCCCCCAACGAATCAACATTTGAGATACTGCTTCATTTATCTGAAGAATCTCATTTATCTGTTTGAGATACTACTTCATTCATGTGGAGAATCTCATTTATCTATTTGAGATACTGCTTCATTCATATGGAGAATCTCTTTTATCTGTTTGAGATACTGCTTCATTCATATGAAGAGTCTCATTCATTTTTAGGTACTACTCTAGTATCCTCGGAGAATCTTATATACGACCGAGGTATCATTCCCTTGATGGAATATCTCGATTATATCATGTAAGATACTACTTCGTTGATCCTCAAGGAATCTCATATGGCCAAATCAAGACACTGTTCTGCTGATTTTCAGAAAGTCTTAGATATAGTTGAGCTTTCATTCCATTGTTGGAATATCTCGATTGTGACATCCAAGATACTATTTTGACAATGCCCAGAGATCTTGATTGGTTCATCTTACCTTCTAATAACATTTCTCATCGTATTTCTCACTGCATTTTCTTTCTACATTTCTTCTTTACATTTCAAAGGATAAAATTTGGGTCTTTTCGTATTTAATCATCTTCCACCATGAATGTACGAAGACTGTTGTCATTCTTACCTTCTGGTTCAAGGTAATTAAATAGGGGCAGCTGTCATACCCCAATTTTATCCGGGCATTTTAAAATTTTTGTAAATTCGATTTTAATTTCAGTTTGCATCATATGTGTGACATGACATGCATTTCATCATGAATGATACCTAAAATATCAGTCGGAATAAACTCTCAAAAATACAAACAAATTTGTTAAATCGTTCCTCAAGCACATGCAAAAGCAGCGGGTAAAACGTCTCAAAATCAAGCTTGCAGATGCCAGTATTATTAATCTACGATTCACATAGTTTAACCTGGTGTGCTCATTATATTTTTCGGCGACTTTTTGGTTGCGTTTTGATTCGCGTGAGCCTTTTAACCGGTCAAAAAATATTTCAAAATTAAAAGAAACGTTGTATTTTTCCAATAAGTATATCTCGTGTTGATCATTTTAGTGCATCCGATTTAATATTTCGAGCAAATTTTCGCCCGACATTTATTCATTTTCAGTCATTTTATTTTTATTCTTTCTCCAAAATGCTCAAAAGAAATAAATTGAATTTTCCATATTCTCATTTTATTTTTATCATGTGTAGTTAGAAAGGTGTAGATTTTATTTGATTTGATGATTTAAATTGTTTTAAATCAATTAAAATCATATGGAATGGGCATATTGGACATTTTAAAATTGCTTGTGCTTCATTGGATTAATCAGGATCGTCTATTCAAATTAATCAACGATTCTCATTTGCAATCCTTGTCTTATTCCAATATCCAATCAAAATTAGAATTCAATTATAAATATTATTAAATAAAATCAAATTAATGAAACAATATCTCTCTTCCTCTAATTGAAAAAAATGCCACATGGCCACTCTCATACAAGATCCACAGAAAGGAAAATTTGTGGTGATAGCTCATGGTGCAGAGAAAAGAAGGAGTCACCTCCTTCACTAGAGGACAAAAACGTCCCTCTCAATGGCCAATAGATGACAGCTGGGCGGACCAATAGTAAATAAGAAGACTCTCTCTCTCCAATCCATGAGGGCTCCTGACGGTAAGAAACAAGGGAAGAAAAAGAAGAGTTTTTTGCTTCTTGCGAAAAGAGGCACCAAAAAACACTTTTCGAAAAACACTCTCTCTCTCTGAATAAATGAAAGAAAGAAAAGGGAGAATTCGATTCCTCTCTCTAGAAAGAGGGAGCCTCTTTTCCAAATTGATCATCCGCTTCTTTTCCGCATAGATTCCTGCTTCCACCTACCACCATACACCGTCCATTCCCGGTTTCTTCACAAACTCCATTAGACCTTCTTCTTCTTCATTAAATAACTACCATCAACACCCTACAACAACTTCCATCATCACTCACCCTCACCCACACGACAACCTTCCACACGCCGCCACACAACACCAAATCGACTCGGCGAGAACCACCATCCCTCTCCATTTCCTCAACGCGACTTCCCTCTGTCTTCTTCTTCACAACGTCGCGACATCCCCAAATCGCATCGCCGGTAACTACACCCATCTCGCCAAACACATTCGAAAAAATCGCCATCTTCCGTGCACCACCTTACAAATGACCTCCTCCCTCCGTCGTTCCACACCACCTTCATTCCCTTCTTCTTCTGTTAAACAATCTTCTTCCACTTCCGTCCACCAGAAATCTCTCAACCGCCGTCAAAACAACCGTCGCCGTCAAAATCCCACCACCATAATCAGTCTTCAGCCACCATCAAAATCCAACTCATCTTCTTCAACACCACTCACAAACCAATAACCGGCCCACCGGAGAAACCCTCCGAACGCCTCCATATCCGTCGGCAACCATCTCCGACGAAATCCATATTACGCCGCGAATTAATCTTGTACTGTGAAAACCATTTCTTTTCTTCTCCACTATAACCTCTCCAACGAGACTCCCTCTCAACGAAAAAAGAAAATAAAAGGAAAAGAAAAGGTGGCGATTCCGGAAAGGAGAAAAAATAATTCTTGTTCACATCACACTCCCTCTGCCACGTTGTCTTTTAGCCACCACAAACCCTCCTCCGCCAACATCCACTCCATGCTGCATCACTGTTTGATCTGATTCGGTATTTGCACCTTCATCTTTCTGGACTTGTTCAATTTAATTTTGTTTTGGTGTTGAAAAGGGATCAAAGACCTTTTGGCTGTCATTTTTTTATTGCGATTTTGGAAACAAAATTTTTTTCTATCACCATGTTTACATTTAAAAAGTTTGTATTTAGAAAGAGGAGCCTCGTAAGAAGATGGTTTGCTTTTCAGTTTTTTTTTCTATCACCATTTTGAACAGAACCTTCCACGTATCCTAGAGACATTAGCTTATTTTAGGTTTTGAAAAAGTCAAATTGATATTCTGTATTTTCGTTTTTATTTTAATTATGTTAGTTAAATCTTATTATTACTTAAGGTTATTATGATCATTATTAAGTGGTATTTAGGTATAAATAAAAATTTGGATTTTTACCCATATAAATAATGAGAAGATAGGCCCACTTGTTACTTTGTGCACTCTTGTTTTTACTAGTTGTACCTCCTATATATTGTAATTATGTAAATATATTGAGTGATGGCTAATATTTTCTTTAATTTTTTGCATTGTTTAAAATAGGATTTTATCCGCGGATTCGACAATTTTATGTCGTTATGCCACCCAAAAACTTCAATAAATTAATAGAATATTTCACCGCGTTACGATCTCGCGTATGACACAAATCATATTGTCATTTCTCTTTAACCGGTTTTGAGCATATTGTAGCCAATTCATTTTGATTTTTTAAGTTGACGTCCTTAGTTATTTCTATTTCTTTTAATTAAATCAATTAATTAAAGTCATTTCTTAATTATTTTAAATTCGATTAATTAATTTTACTTAATCGGATTATTTTATTAAATGATTTTGATAATTAATTTTAATTAATGAAATTAATTAGTTTAATCGAATTTTAATAAATTAACTCTGGTAATTAAACATTGACCAATTTATTTTATCATCCATAATCATTTCAAAACCAAGCCCATTCAATTAAAAACCATTGTTAAACCATGGAATGATTAATCAATTCTCGATTCAATCGATCCCACATTTCCATACCTTTGTAAGTCGATCGCTTCTAGCATCGCCATCAACCTCACATAGCTTACTCTTGGGCTTTCTTACAATGAAACCACTTTGGTTATTAATTAATCGAGTAGATGATTGATACACTAAAATATTACAATTTATTCACAAGCACACATCCACACATCGATTCAACGTCGAGTATTTTTTTATTTCAAATTTAATTAAGATACCTAATCACGATTAAATACCATTTCATTTGGAAGTGAAAAGGGGGATGGTTTTGAGTTTTCAACTCCTCTCCTCGATTATTTGAATACGAGTTCTCTTACTCCGCTAGTCAAATAGTTGTCATTTCTATCCGCCTAAACACAATCAAAACGGATCATTTTCATAATAACAAAATGAAAAAGGGGGATGGTTTTGAGCCTTCAACTCCTCTCCTCAATTGTTTGAATAGGAGCTCTCTTACTCGGTCAGTTAGACAATTTCCATTTCTTTACAAACTTCTAACTCAATTAAATCAAAACATTCTCTTAATAAATTAAACGAAAAGGGAGATGGTCTTGAGCCTTCGATTCCTCTCCTCAAATACTTGGATATGAGTTGTCTTACTCATCCATTTGAGTACTTTTCGTTTATCTAAACACGTCAACCATACATAAACTTATTTTCATAATCAATCAAGGATGAAGAAGAAACTGGTATAGAGTCTTCTATTCCCTTTCCCGAATATTAGGATACGATTTTCCTTACTCGATTATCCGAGTATTCGTCATCCACTCAAAACTCCTTACCATTATCCAATCCTTTCGCAATTAAGGGTGAAAATGGAGATAATCTAGAGCCTTCGATTCCTCTCCTCGACTATTTGGATACGAGCTGTCTTACTCGACCATCTGAGTAATCGTCATCCAACAAAAATATCTTAACACATCAAATCTATCTTTCTTTGTATGCGTGCGATTGAAACTAATCAAACAAAACATCCAACATGTTAATTCAACTCATCACCCCCGTGTGACAAAAACTCTTTTAGAAAGAACACTGTTTAATCCCTTCTAATATGCACAACAAACTGGTGTTTAAGCCTCCACCGAGAGTAGGCAAACCAACGTTTAGCCTTTAGAACATGATCTGAACAGTCGCTCATTAAAAGACACCAACAAACCGTAGTTTCCCGAACTACGAATGCTCTGATTTCCTTATTGCACCATAAGGATACATAGGCACGAGATTGCGAGATCTTGGCTAGCACACTAATAAAAAGCCTCCATTTTCCCCTCTGAGGTTTCCATCTATCTCTTTTCAATATTTTATTCACCCAAAGAAAACAAACAACATTCAGTTAACATTCAAATCGCAAATTAAACTAAAGCGTTCCCGTTGAATACAACGGACGTGAGGAGTGCTAATAACTTCCCCTTATTCTGTTTTTCAAAGGTTTTATCAATATTTCCCTATTCCTTTATTGGAATAAATAAGGTTCGGTGGCGACTCTGTTCGAACTAAATTTTTCCGCGACCATCGCGAGTAATCGTATTTTTCGAGATGCGACAGTAATATTTCTCTTACCTTTTGTTGATTACCTTTGTTAAGTTATCACCTGGCTAGTAGTAGAATTAATACTTCTCTTACCTTTGGTTGAGTAACTTTGTTAAGCTATCACTTGGCTGATAGTTAGGTAAAATCTCCTATTCCTTTTGAGCTTGTTACCTTTGTTAAGCTATCATCCGGATGGTAGTAGATAATATTTCACTTACCCTTGGATAATTACCTTTGTTAAGCTATCACTTGGTTTATAGTTAGGTAATTTCTCCACTCTAGTGGAAATGGGCATTCCTTTTGACTGATCCTTTCCACCGGCAGAGTCTTCATCTGACAAGTCTTTCCAATACAATGGTTATTTCTGAGTCTTTTCTTTTCCCCTGTGGCATTTTGTTTTCCCTCAGCTGGATCCCCTTTGGAATCTGTTATTCCCTCGCGGAGTTTCAATCTCTTTTCTTCTCCATCAGTTCTTTGTCTCTCGTGGTGCTATTCCCCACAGTGATCCTTGTCTACATTCATATTATATCATAAGCATATTGCTGTATCTTAGGGCCATAAGTTGGTCTTTAGTATTTAAGTCTCTACAATCCTTTCGAGACAAATATTTCAATCTTCATATCTCTAAGTTGAAGAAACTTAAATAGAGGCATTTGTCATACCCTACTTTTTAACCCTAAGATCCCACATACAATTGGCATCCTTGCATACAAACAAGGTCACCTCTTGGTCCCTCTCCCTCTCATCTTTGAGTTTTGCTTTAGCAGGGATCATCAAGCACCTATTTGTTAATGTTTTACCTTTGTGTTTATATTTCATTTCTTACCCACTAATCAAATAGAAAAATATGTTTTTTTTCTTTAAGTTTATTGTGCAGGGTAAGGCTTTTCATCAAAAGTAGCAAACATGATTCTTCATCTAGGTTTTCTTTGATTCCTCAGTAAAGTGTGGCCAACCATTGATTCTCAAGGGGGCTATCTTTCAATGCATGACCTCAAAGGTTCTAAATCACCTTTCAATATCATTTTGATCAAGAGTACATCAAAGTTTTATGGTTTACTTCTCAAGAAAAGTCAAAGGTTCATGTGTTTATTTCCATGCCTTCTTCACCAAGTTACCTCAAGATTTGAGTAATCTAATCTAGATACATTCAAGGACACATTATTTTGAGTTGCTATGATCATCCGTGTACCTTGAAATGCAAGAAAAGTCCAAGTACACAAGTTTGTTCAAAGAGGTTTGACCAAAATAGTCAACATTTAAAGTCAAAGTTCCAAGGATCACAACTCCTTCAATTCTCAATGATTTTGAATGCTTATTTTTTCATATGAATCTTAAAATCCTCTACAACTTCTCTTTACATTACAAGAGTCAATTATGCTTAGAGGATCATCAAACATTTGGAGATATTATATGACCTATTTTCAAGTGATTCTTTCTAAACTTTCAACGTTTATAACTTCTTCAATTTTCAACATTTGAGTTTTATTCTTTATGCACAATTTCATTTGTGATATCATCTACAAGTTGGCTTCAATGGTCGAGGTGAAATTGTGCTTGGAAGGCCATGGAGTTCATTGAGACATTACATGTCTTTTTCAGCCATTAGATACTTAACGTTTTCTAAGTTACATGATCAATTTTTCGTGCCAACTTCAACATGCAATAACTTTGTGCTCAACCATCCAAATGCAACCTTTATTGGCATATTGTAATCTTTATTATGATATCAACACATTGTAAAAAGAATGCAATCAAAAATCCTCTTCCGCAAGATGCCCCATTGAGTTGAACATGGTGACTAAGAACTGAAGAAATCACCATTGTCCGAAATTTGAACTTCACTAATCTCAATTCCAAGCCAAATTAGCATGTGTTTTGGATCTAAACATGTTTAACCAAGTCTCCAGAAGTTAATTGATCCTTGAAATGCATCATTTGGCTGAGTTTTGATGGATTGGAAGTCACATGTTTCTCACATTCGGATCAAATTCGTTTTGTACGAATTAAGCTTGATGCCACACATATTTGGATCCAAACACATTCCCTATCGATAGAGGAAGCTATTGCATTCATTCCCAAATTTTGGAGAGCCAAGAAACCCTTGTTGCAATTTGAAGTTTTTCTAGAAAAGTTCAACTATCGTCTTTTGAATTTCAATTTATATCAATCCAATTTCTTGATTCCATTAGCATCTTCGGCATCCTCTAAGGCTTTTGCAACAAGTCTCAAGCTATAAGACCTTTTGAAGTGCTCTAACCATATCGAGTTTCATCAACTTATGATCACCATTTGGACAAGGTAGTTCTGAGCATAATTTTAACTCAAACAACTTACCATGATATAGTCCTTCACTCCTTGATGCTTTCCCCTAACTTATCTGGTGTTGATTGATCGTGTTCATCATTTAATTTTATTTTTCGTTGCTTGCTTGTTTTTGAAACTTCTCTGAAATCCGTCATGCTCAGTTTAGATAAATGAATTTGGAGAATGAGGTTGAATTCGTGATGAGGAGGCGATCATATTTGTTGTGGTCTCGTGTTCTGAATTTTACTAAATGATGAAACTCCGGTGGAGGACCGTCGGGGAAGACGACCAAAGTTTATCTCAGGTCATCTGAGTTTGAGACACGCTGGACAAATGAAATATTATGATTAGTTCAATTTAAATGCAAGCCCGTGTTTCATTTCAGCCAAATCCCATTGTGCGCCTTAACCTGAAGAGTGTTGGATCTGCCACGTCAATTAACGAGGCTTGATCTAACACTCCGTGTTTTTTCTGATTTTAATTTTTTTTTCTATTTTCATTTTTATTGCATTTTCTTTTAAAGTTTATAGAAAATTCATTTTACATCCAAAAAATCCCGAAATAATTTCTAAAGTTCTCTTTTATTTTTCTTCATTTGATTTTTATTTTTCCATATTTTATTTTATTGACTTTCTATTTTTTGTGGAATTTATCTTTTCTCCTTTGTTTTAATTGGTTTAAAAATACTTTTCTGCATTTTTGAATTCTGAAATTTTTTATTATATGCTTCTTAGTGTATTTCCAACTTTCCATAATTTTTTTTGCCATTAATTTGGTGTTTTGATGGACTTTATGGATTTTTCATTTTATTTCTATTTTAAAATTCATTTAAAAAAATACTTTTGGTGCATTCTTATTTCATTTAATATCATTTTATATTTGAGTGACCTTTGTGATCTCTCTTGTGCCCTTCTTCTTCATATCTTTCTTTCCCCTTGATCAAATGGATGACTTGTGTCCATGTTGTTCATAATGTATGGATTGGTACTTGATGAACTTTCATCATTTCAAACCTACCTCCTAATTAATCATAGATCATTTAAGGTACTTTGGATTGATGCATATGTTTCTCCTAAGCACCATGAAGTATGGATTGAAGTAATGGACCATCCTCCTAGCCTTTATGCTTGATCATTTTTTTTTGTGGCATGGCTTTGGGAGAATGGTTTACATATAATTTCTCTAGCATGTATTAACACTAACATTATTATTGACCAGCCTCAGATAGTTGTGACTTCTACATAAGTCCAATTATGATTGCTTAATATAGTGCTAAATTTGTCCCGAAAAGTAAGGCATTTTTAGAAGTGAGATTTTATGTCTCCTACTCCTCATGATATTGAGTGAAAATATTACTCCCTTTTCATTTATGAGAGCTAGTGGCATACTTGTTGATTTTTATCCAAGTTGGAGCCCTTCTCATGGTGATGTATAGGTTCATATTTTCATGCTTGTGGGTGAATAGTTGAGTGTTCTCCAAAAAATAACCAAACAATCTTTCATTTTTTATCACTAATATAATTTACTAAAATCTTATTATATTAAATTTATTTTAATGTCATTTATTTTATGATATTATTTCTTGTTATTTACTTTATGCTTTTATCTTAGTATCTCATATCATATGTTTGATTGATTATGCTATTTGTTCTTTGTCCATTTTGACTTTCATTTTATTTTAAAGACACTAATAAATTAAAAAAACCTTAAAAAAATTTGGTTCTACTTATTCATGGACTTAAGGTTACTATCCTTAGCATTGTTACGGAGTTATGGACTTAGAGCTAGGACCTTGACCTTTACTTTGGGAGACTGTGATTTGAGACCTTGGGATTCATCTGATACCTTTGACTTTGGACTTTTCTGTGAAGACTTGACTTGACTATTTTGGTTTCATTTGATACATGGATTATTATTTGCTTATTTGGCTTGCTTGAGGCTTTATCCAAAGGAGAGAATTCTTACTTGACTTATGTCATAAAGCTTGCTATACCTTGGTTAGATGTTTCCTCCCTAGATTTTACTTTATGGTCTAGGATAGTCTCTTCTTCTCCTCTGTAAGACCCCAATTTTGACCCTAAGATCCCTCATGCTATCTCATCATATGCATTGGCATTGGGATCACATCTTGGTATCCTCCTTACCCCTCACTCATTGGGTTTGCATTGGGAGAGATCACCAAGCACCATGTGATTGTATCATACTCTGTATTTTATCATTTTTACTAACCAAAATACCAAAAATATGCCTTTGTATATATCTAACTCTTTTGTAGGTAGGGCACATGCTCACCTTTGATCTATCAAGTTCATATCTAGGGTTTAAGACCCTCATTTCTAAGAGCTCAATCAAGAATGGTCTACAAATGTCTCTTGGTATCATATATGAATCCCCATGATCTCCACATATTATTTTGATCAAGAATTCATCAAGAGTTTGGAATTGGTTTGCCTTGGAAACCCTAGTTTATCTGGGTATCTTGTGTAACTTCTTCAACAAGCTTCTTCAATAATTGATCAAATATTTCAAGGGATACTTAAAATTCTATCATATTATGAATATATGATCTCCCATGAGTCCCAAAAGTCAAGAAAATTGCAAGCTAGCAAGTTAGTTGATGGTGGTTGACCAGAGGAATTCATCTAATCTAATATGGGGTCCCCTAGACCCTATCTCCTACAATTTTTGTCATATGAAAATGACTCCAAGAGAAACGTTACTCTAAATGACATTCCAAAAAACTTTCATGTTTAGGTATAGAGCTTTGTTTACTTGGAAAGTCATTTTTTATGGCGAAAGATTATAGGTCATTTTGTCTAAACCCTAATTTGGAGGTCAACTTTCCAAGGCCATAACTCGATCAATTTTTGTGAGATGAAAGATTTCCAAGTTTCACAATCACATTAAAGATGTCTACTTAAACTTTGATGTTTGGAGGAAGACATAATTCAACTTTTATGAGCATGTGATATGATGATACATTATAGGTCATTTTGGACCAATACCAATGAACAAGTGATTTTCCTCAACTTCAAAAATGCATAACTCCTTCATATCAAATCCAAATGAGGTAAAATTGGTTACCATTTCTAATTAATTTGAGATAGCTACAAATTTGATGAAGGAACCTTTATCATTTGAAGTTCAAACAAAAAGTTAGCCAAGGTGGAATAAGTGAACATATGGCTTGACACTTAGAATTTTTTTTTATATGTTTAATTTTCCAAACATCCACCTCAAGATTCATCATGATACAAGCTTAAAATGGAAAATTGTTCAACATGAAAGTTGTTCCTCATGATCTAACCTTTCCAAAAAGTCCAATTTCATCCACTTTGGACAAGATTTGAATGGGCTGCACATGCCTTGAACATTGCATCATCATTTGGCAAGATTGGACTTCAAACTTCCATGCATAATTGCCTAGCATTCCAACATGATTTCAGACTTGTGTACAGTCATTTATGGACCAAAAGGAATGATTTCATGGGCCTGTACACGCCCATGCACCCACACATTACACATTTCCAAATTTGGAAGTTCACTTCAAGAGTGCAAATATCAATTGATTCGGCTATAATCAGAGACCTTAGAAATCAGAAATGAGGACTCCTTCGCGCCAGCTTTGATCCCAAACACCAAACCCTTCAATTTGAGAGGATAAACCTGAGAATTTCCATTGGAAACTGAGTTTGAATTTCACTGTTTTGAGATTCAAAACTCCAAGGATCCAAGACCTTTTGATCATTCTAATCTACTTCTGCAAGCATTCTGAGCAAGATCAAGCACGAATCAAAGCAAGAACGGTTGAATTCAGACCTACATTGAAGGTATTTTCCAGAAAATTTGATCTCTTCGATTCTCACTCAATTCTCTATAATTCTCTTGGATCCATGGTTGTCTGAAGTCCTACCAATGTAGGCAACAAGATTGAGTTGCTTTGAGGTCAAATCGAAGCATCTCAGATCGTGCACCTCAAACTTCAACTCCTTGTATCTCTTAATATACTTGGAGTTAGGATGAATTGAGGCAAGATTCGAGCTCAGTGCCATTTTTACTTTAAAATCATATCCTTCTGTTTAATTTTGGTGATGCTTATGACTGAACCAGTCCGGTGGAGCTCATCGGAGAAGAAGACCGAAGTTGTAGTCCGGTGGTGAGTTGGCGTGTTCAGAGCCACATGATCCTTTTGAAATGAAATAATCTTGTGTGTTCGTTTGAATTACCAAGTTTGTGGCACACTGACTAGAGTCCATCGTTGATTGCGCGCTTCTGATCACTTGATCTGCCCTCAATTAATGAGGGAGATCAAGTGGTCCACGTTTTTTCTGATTATTTGATTTTCATTTTATTTGTTTTATTTTCATTATTCATATTAATTTTAATATTGTCCAAGAAATATGAGAGATTCACCAATTTTTTAAAAATAATTTCCTCTTTCATTTTCTGAATTAAAATTATTTTTTGGATCATTATTAATATTTTTTATGATTTAATTGA
The DNA here is from genome assembly GCF_024323335.1 of Lathyrus oleraceus. Taxonomy (NCBI): domain Eukaryota; kingdom Viridiplantae; phylum Streptophyta; class Magnoliopsida; order Fabales; family Fabaceae; genus Lathyrus; species Lathyrus oleraceus. The sequence goes on from NC_066579.1 coordinate 300,503,250, forward strand.
TTTTGTGAATAATTTTAATTATTTACAAATAGTTTTAAGTTTCCAAAAATCATGAAATTTTTTCTCCAAGGTCCTTTGACCTTGTTTGACCTATGATAAATCTCATTACCATTTCTATGGTGTTTTGATGAGGTTTTATGAATTTAATAAACTATAATTTAATTTAATTCATATTATAGTTGATTTTAATTATTTAAATGCCAAATAAATTGTGTTGAGCTTTTAATTTTGACTTGTTGAGTTTGACTTGTGTTGTTGGGCCTTGGTCAAAGTTGATTTGAATTTGTTGCGTTAAGATCATTGGATTTAGGGGATAGATGAAATGTACATTTCATCTCCCAAAATGAATGAATGAATGATTTTAATTTGGTAAATGTCCTCCTTTGACCAATTTGTGTTGATTCCATCTCCCCTTCTCTATACATTCATGTCATGGACCAATGATATCTCTAGATCCTAAGACTAGTTGATTGCAAAATCAACATGAGTATGGATGAGATTATGTCCACCTTTTTGCATATTCTTTTGTGTGTGGTATGTTTTATGAGCATAGTCCATTATACTATGTCTCTAACATGCATTAACACCAAAATTCTATTGCCCGACCTCAAATAGTTGTGACTTTTACATAAGTCCAATTACGATTGCTTAACATAGCACTAAATTTGTGACACAAAAAGGCATAGCATTATAGTAAGTGAGATTGTAAGTATCCCCTCTTTCATGATATTGTATGGAAACTTGGCCTTTTTTCCTTCCTTTGGAAGATGTCTTGGTTCAAGGATCCATGCTTGTGACAAGTGGGTTGAATGTTCTCCAAAGAATGACTTAAATAAAACCAAAGCAAAAGCAATACTAACTTCTAATCAACTAACAATTAACATTTAATTTCAAGCCATTGAATTTTATGTACTTTAATTTCAAGCCTTTATTCATTTGTCATTATTCATACCATTCAATTTGTTTACTTTAATGTCATTTTCACTTTGCTCACTTGAGCCATACTTTGTGGATATATTTTATGTTTGTATATACTTGTTTGTATTTGTGGCCTTTTTACCTTAATGAACATAATAAGAACAAAAACCCTAAAAAACATTTTGTGTGGACTGTTGGATTGATCTGAGACATTGGACTTAGACTTAGGCAACACTCCCTATGCAAAGGACTTGGCCAATGCCAACTTTTCTTAAACCAAGTGCTTGTGAAGAAAACGTTCATCTGATACAATATTGAAGATCCATTTGAGTTCATCTGCAACATGATCATATTGAAGCTGTTATTTTAAACCTGTGTCTAATGCTCCTCTTTGAAGCCATCTGATACATGGGGAATTATGAAGAAGGATCATGGAGTTTCTAAGCTTGGATGTGGCTATCTTGATTTGATGCCTTGCTCTTCATCTTGCTATTTGTGTATTGATATTGTCTATTTCTAAAGTCCAAGGGAAATTTGGGTTTCTATATGACATTCTTGTATATTGGATTGCAGCCCATTGGTCACATCTTTTCAACTCTTAACTTTTAATTTTTTGCTTAGGTTTAGTCTCTTCATCTCCTCCCCACTTCTTTAATTTCAAAATCTCTCCCTTCATTTTAAAATCTTCTTTGCTTGTGTTTGTTTTCTAAAACTTAAACCATTTTTGCAAATTAGAAACTTTGGCCTTATGCAATTGAATTTTTAAACTCTTTTCTTAATCAAACTTATAAATGGATTTAACAATACTTGACTTAAAATTTCAAAAGACAAAAAGAATTAACACTCATTCAAACCATTTTTGGCGTTTTGTGTCTTTGTTAAACTTAAATTTTTGTTAAAAGAAATGCATCCACTTTGAAATTGTTGCCACGAATTACGAAGTTTTGATCCCTCATTTTTATGTTGGTACGTAGGCACAAGTCAGAAGGTCTTGTCAAACACAAAAATATAATTAATGAATTATTTTCTCATCTCTCCACTCTATTTATTGCAAACATCTTTTTATACAAAAAATACATATGCACACAAGAAAGGGCTCCCTAGGAGTACCTAGGACACTTTGGGTGCTAACACCTTCCCTCTGTGTAACCAACCCCCTTACCTATAATATCTGGCATTTTATTAGTTTTGATGTCTAACTTATCCATAGCTTGATGGTAATGATTTTACCGCTACAAAAATTAAGTTGCGACTCTTCTTGGGAGTAGTCTCTAGTGGGTTTAGCCTACTTTTTTGTGTGTATATAATTGTATATTTGATGTTTGTATATTTGTTTGTATGATATAATCTGCTTGTTGTGCTTGGTGATCTCTGAGCGGTGAGATAAGTTCTAACCCAAACTTGAGTGCAATTAAGATAGGAGGATGGTATAGTCATGTTCGACTTATGTGGAGTAGTCCTTAACAAGTTGGCTTGAGACCCATCTACTCAGTGGAGACCCTTTTGGAGTTATGAATGTCACACAAGTCATTTATGGTTAGGCATTACTATCTCTGATTTGGGGTCCGAGAAGCGAGGACCATAGAACATTTAACCCCTCTTGGCCTATTTAGGACGTAGTGCGGAGACTGTTCAAGTGTATACTTGATAATAGTTGTTACGCGATACTACACTCAGACGAGTTTCTCTTGAGAATATTATGGGTTAATCAGTCATTCATCCTAACCTGTAATATCTGATAGATAGAATTAAGACTCTGGGAACTTTTTAGAACATGATCTACAAGTTTTTATCCTTAGTTCACTCCCTTGGGATGGTTCTAACCCTGACTCCATACTCGTGACTCACAACAAACCCTTGATTCTTGGTTGATCCAATCAAGTCTTGTCAATATCAATGGAACTTGGGTGTTGATAAGGTACAAACCATAATCCACCAAAATGGATGATTGATCTTGACAATGACTTGATTCATCCCTTTACCTTTGTTTGGTTTCCTTGTGTGTGGTCCCTTATTTGTGATTGTTTCATTCATACATTCATGTGCATCATAACATTCATTACATAAAAAATTCAAGGAACTGAGGTCTTATTTGCAAATATTTTCAGACCATGGATTGTGGACAAAGGAACACTAAGAAGTACAGTTTCAGATGTCCCGACTTGAAAGAGTTAAGGAAGCTAGCATCTTTTGTATTATATCCCTTGGGCTTCAAGTAACGTCATGGGAGGCTTCTCTCTATTTTGTCTGCTGATGTGGTTAAAGGACTCTTGAGCGTGTTAGTTCAGTTTTATAATCCTCTCTACAGTTGCTTCACTTTTCTTGATTATCAGCTCGTGCCTATGTTGGAGGAGTATGCCCATCTCTTAGGAATACCTGTTTCCAGCAAAGTTCCCTTTAGTGGATTGGAAGAGATTCCCAGATCTCATCTTATAGTTGAAGCTCTTCATTTGAAGAAGTCCGAGATTGAGGATTATTGGGTGAAGAAAGGAGGATTGTTTGGATTGACTTATGAGTTCCTCATCAAGGAATCTACTGCCTTTGCTCAAGACGGTAGTGTGTGTAACACCCCAATAAAATAAAGTAATTATTTAAATTAAGTTAATAGTATAATTATTAATTTAATTAAATAATAATTGGATTATTATTGGAATATTATTGGGATTATTATTATTGGATTATTTTTATTATTATTATTGGAATGAAAGTAGAAATCAGTAAAAAGGTCCCATTTGGTAAAAGGAGTTATTTTCACGTGATAAGGAAAAAGAGACAGAAAAGTGGAAAAGGGAAAAAAGCCAGAGAACGAGGGTTGAAGGAAGGAAAAACTTGGAGCTCAGAGATTTGCCGGATTGACTCAGGTAAGGGGGGTTTATCATCGTTTAATGGGTATTATGGGATAATATGTCATGGGTAGTGATAAACCATTGAATTACCTCTGATTGGAATAATTATGCTGAAAATTGTGAACTGTTGAGATGAACGAATTTGGATTGTAATTGAAAGAAATTCGTAGGAATTAGATGTAATAGTGTTAGGATTTGTGAAATCGAATAGGGTATGATTCGTGTTAGATGAGATGAACGATTATTGTGTATAATTTGGACTGTGGAAGGTTGGATTCGATAGGTTTCGTAGCAGAGAAAGCCATTACAGATCTGGAAATCCTGGTTTCTGGTCATACGCGTATGGCACTAGGCAATACGCGTATGAGATGGCATGGTACGCGTATGGCACTAGGCAGTACGCGTATGGATGAGGAAGATGATGTTTTGAACGTGAAAATTGTCTCTGTTGGTACGCGTATGAGGATGTGGTACGCGTAGCATACGCGTATGGGCATGGGCAATACGCGTATGGACTTGGTCAGACGTGGGCAATACGCGTATGGGCATAGGCAATACGCGTATGGGCAGATTTTTGATTTTCCTGAACTATTGTTGTGCAGTTTTTGGTTGTTTAGGCTGAGTGATGTACTTAGCTGAGGTATGATGTAGTAGGGATCATTTCCCGTTGTTTTGAGTAGTATAGGTATTAGTAGAGTGTGCTAATACTGTGATTGTTGTTTGGCATGATGTAATATGCTTTTGTGATAAAATGTGTTGATAATGTGTAATGGTATGCATAATGCTGTGAATGTATCAGTGATGTATGCATTGTGAATAGACTGTTTATGGCTTAGAGTGTGAGCATATGTCTATTCTTGAATTGTTGTTGATGTTGCATTGCTAGGTGATTAGCGTGCATATTGTGGCCTTATGGTGGTAGCTAATTCCCATGGTGAGGAATTAGTGATGTTAGTCATTTTGGACTGTTGTAGATGTTTGCATGCTAGGTGATTTAGCGTGCATAGCATGGCCCTTGGGGTGGTAGCTAATTCCCATGGTGAGGAATTAGTGATGTGAGTCACTAGGTCTCAAATGAGTGGGACTAGTGAGCTTGGTAGCCGTACCTGGATTTGGTCGGTGAAGTTGAACTAATGTTCACGAATAGTCGGTACCGCATGCATGGAGTCTCATTGCATAAATTTTGTATGGCGTATAATATGAATGGATGTATTCCAGTATGATACGTGTGTTGTGTGTTGTGTTGGCATTGAGTATGAGTATGAATTGTGTTGGTATTGAATATGATATTTGAGGTGATGTGCCGTTACTAAATGTGTGATACGATTAGGGTGATTAATGTGTTATTTACTTAACATTACATGAGATTTTATAATGCTTGTTATATCGATTGAGGAACTCACCCTTACAACTATTTTTCAGGTAACGAGAAATGAGTTGAGTAGAAGCTAATGCTTGGAGTCTAGTGTAGTCTCCTTAGTGGGTCATGCTCTGATAGATGTAACATCGGGACGGGATGTTTTACCTGTTTTTCGTTGATGATTGTTGAATAAGCTTACATGTATTGTGTTACATGTTTTGTATTGATGTTGGATTTTATTCCGCTGCGAATTATGCAATTGTTTTATTTGATTAAATAAATGAGCATGACAGGATAATTTGGAATATGGTGTGAAATGTTATGTGACACCCTTAAATGGCATATTTACTCTGATTTGTGTTTGATGATTTAATTAAATATTTGGGGTATTTTTAGAAGGGTGTTACAGTGTGGATGCTTTTGAAGCTATCTTTGTGTTGCTCATTTATGGGTTAACTTTGTTCGCTAACATTGACATTTTTTTTATGTTAACGCAATTAGAATTTTCTTGATTGGGAATCATGTGCCTAGTTTGTTGGGTGATATGTACTTCTCTTTGCATCCAAGGAATTCTAAAGGTAGTGGAACGATTGTGCGTTGTGTTCCTCTTCTGTACAAGTGGTTTATTTCGCACTTGTCTCAGACGCCTACTTTTGTGAAGAACAAACAATGTCTAAGGTGGTCTTAGAGACTTATGTCTCTCACTAATGATGATATAGTTTGGTATGATTCTTCATTGAGTAGCTTGAAGATTATTGATTGTTGTGGTGAATTCTCTAATGTGCCTCTCATTGGTACACAAGGAGGAATCAATTACAACCCTGCTTTGGCTCGTCGTCAACTTGGGTTCCCCTTGAGAGACAAACTAAATAACAATTTATTAGAAGGTCTTTTCTATCAAGAGGGTAAAAATCCCTAATATTTGAAGCAAAATATTTTGCATGCTTTACAAAATATGCACAGGAACGGAAGATCCGAGCTTGGTCCGTGCAATTGTGTAGCTTTGGAAGCTTACACTCTTTGGGTGAAGAATAGAGCTTTGGAATTGAAGATGCCTTATGCTTATGAAAGACCTATGTCTATGGTTGTGGTTGATCCATTAACTCTCCCTAACCAATATGTAGAGAAGTTAGAAGACACACTCACTAAGATGAAGCAAGAAAACAACATGTGGGAAGAGCGTTTCCATGCTTTGAGCAGAAAGCATGAGGAGTTGCAACTTGAGTCTAAGGACAAAGATGCACTTATTGAGCTTCTTGAACACCGAGTAACAAAGAGACAGAGAGAACCAGAGGTTTAATCTTCCTCTAGTATGCCTCAGCCTTACGTTGCTTTGAAGAAGATTGTTGATCAGTTAGTCCTTAAGAAGCCTCAGATGAAGACTTCTTTTGAGTCAGAGATTCGATGCATCCAAAGGAAGTACGCGCCTGCAGCCAGATCTACTGATGTTGTTATTAGGGATCTTAGGATGACTAGTCTCCTTTTCTCTTGTATCTTGTATTTTTGGTTTTTGAAATTGTACTCAGTGTAATCCTTCCAATTATATAAATAAAAGAGATTTTTAATTGTCAATCAAATTATGCAATTGTTATTATATATATGTTTGCAAATAAAACAGTAAGTTCCTTGAAAATAAAAACCAATCAAGCATTGCATTTCATGCATCATTTGCATAACAGGTTTCACTTTCGCCAGATGTCTTATTGGTATTTCTTCTGTGCTTCATCCAAGTTGACTCATCGATACAATACCCGCGCCAATCACTCAATAATCATGGGACATCAAGAGCAACAGAAAAGATATTTGAAGGACGAGATCGCCCGCCTGACTGCCATGATGGAGTCAGTGTTGGCTGCTCAGAGCCAATCTTCTCCAACACCTGCAACTCCTCCTCCTCATAGGATTGTCATTTCCGAGGTTTCTCCCTCTACCATTCTTGTTACCGCTGCTCACTTTGCGCCAACCACGCCTGCCAGATTCCCATGGGGAATGCCGCCCAATTTTGTGCCTGAGAGTTTTGCGTCTACTTTTGCTTCCATGCCAGCATCTAGCCCGGTCATGTCTGTGCCACCACCATTTGTTCATACTTTGCCCCGAGGTGAAGATACTATCTATCATTCGGAGCCGTCTGAGGGTCCAGATATTTATGAAAAGATGGACGAAATGAAAGACCAATTCCTTGAGCTTTGAAAGGAGTTGAAGATCTTGAGGGGTAAAGATCTATTTGGTAAGAGTGTTGCGTAACTTTACTTGGTTCCAAATGTCAAAATCCTGAAGAAGTTCAAAGTCACTGACTTTGAAAAGTATAAGCGGAATACCTGTGCGCTCAGTCATATCGTCATGTATGCTAGAAAGATGTTAACACAAACTGATAATGATTAGTTATTGATTCATTATTTCCAAGACAGTTTGACTGGTGCCACCTAGAGATGGTACATGGGTTTGGATAGTACGAGTATCCACATATTGAACGATATGGGTCAAGCATTTGTGAAGCAGTACAAGTATAATGTGGATATGGCGCCGGATAGGGATCAATTGAGATCATTGTCTTAGAAGGATAATGAGACGTTTAAAGAGTACGCTCAGCGATGGAGAGAGCTTTCCGCTCAAATTACCCCTCCTTTGGAAGAAAAGGAGATGACTAAGATTTTTCTCAAGACCCTGAGCTCATTTTACTATGAGTGCATGATTTCCAGTGCCCCTAGTGATTTTCCTTAGATGGTAAACATGGGGATGAGGTTGGAAGAAGGTTTCCGAGAGGGACGATTATCTAAAGAGGAGGTTTTGTCTAGAAAGAAGTATGGCAATGGGTTTGCCAAGAAAAAAGAGAATGAGACTCATGTAGTATATGTTGGGAGGCAGAGGAGGCCTCATGTAAGAAGAAGTCAACAAACCCGTCAATACTATCATCAAGTATCATCTGTTATTCCTGTATTTTCGAACAATCAATCAACACTAATTCAACAACAACGTCAACAACAGCCACCGTAACGAACAAACACCTACAACAATAATAATACCAACAATCATCAACAACAACAAAACTTTGAGAGGAAGAAGGTCTCTTTTGACCCAATTCCTATGACTTATGTCGAATTTTATCCATCATTGGTTCTCAAGAACCTTTTGCAACCAAGAAATCCACCTCATATACCTGAACCACTTCCATGGTGGTATAAACCGGAACTTCGTTCTGCCTTTCACCAAGGAGCTCCCGATCATGATATCGAGAATTGTTACCCCATGAAGTATGAAGTCCAAAAGATGGTAAAAAGTGGAATGGTTTCCTTTGAGGACCGTACGCCAAATGTTAAAGCTAACCCACTACCTGCTCATGGTAACCCTTCTGTCAATATGGTGGATGGTTGTCTTGGGGAGTTCAAGGTATTTGATGTACGCCTTATTAGAAGATCCTTTGTGAGGATGCAAAAGGATATTTATTTGGTTAGAGATTGTGAGCATGACCATGATGGTTGTGCAATTTACACTGTCAATCCTAGAGGTTGTATGGTTGTGAAGAGAGACATCCAGAGGTTAATGGATGAAGGTATGATTCAAATTCTTCAGTTCCGTCACATGGATGACAATGTGAATGTAATAGTGCCAGTATTCAAGACACTAGAGAGAGTGGTGATTCAATTTGATAGTAGGAGCAGTAATAGTTTCAACAATAGATCGGTATCGCCATTGGTTATACGGTTAGCGGGCCCCATCTTGTATGCATCCGATAAGGCTGTCCCCTATCAGTATAATGCAACCATGTTAGAGAATGGTCAAGAGGTTCCTTTACCTACGACCAGTTCTGTGGTGAACATAGCTGATGTTACTAAGGTGACCCGTAGCGGTCGTGTCTTTGGGCCGGTGTTCCCTAAGAAAGTAGAAGATTGTTCAGTTGGTAATAGTGTGGAAGTGCCTGCAGTAGATCCAGTTAGTGCTCCAAAGTGTCAGTCTGGTGAATCCAGCGGTTTGAAGCCGAACGATGATGATGAGGTACTCCGATTAATAAAGAAGAGTGATTTTAATATGGTGGAGCAGCTGCTCCAAACCCCCTCCAAGATTTCAGTGCTGTCTCTGCTTATGAATTCTGAAGCACATAGAGAAGCACTACAGAAAGTGTTAGAGCAAGCTTATGTGGAACATGATGCTACGGTGTATCAATTCGATCATATTGTGGCTAACATCACTTCCTGCGACAATCTTAGCTTTTGTGATGAAGAACTCCTCAAGGAGGGTAGATATCACAACCTGGCTTTACAAATTTCAATGAACTGCAAGAAGGATGCTCTATCTAATGTTTTGGTTGACACTGGTTATTCATTGAACGTACTCCCGAAATCAACTCTGTCAAGGCTGTCTTATCAAGGAGCTCTTATGAGATAAAGTGGTGTGATCGTCAGAGCATTTGATGGATCTCGCAAGACCGTGATTGGTGAAGTGGACCTTATTGTAAAGATAGGTCCGAGTGATTTCCAGATTACTTTCCAAGTAATGGATATCCACCCGGCCTATAGTTGTTTTCTAGGAAGGCCATGGATACATGAGGCAGGAGCTGTTACTTCAACATTGCACCAGAAGCTCAAATTTGTCAAAAATGGAAAGCTTGTTATTGTTGGTGGGTAGAAGGCTTTGTTGGTAAGCCACCTGTCATCTTTCTCTTATGTAGAAGCTGAGGATGAGATTGGAACTCCGTTCGAAGCATTATCTATTGTCGAGGAAAAGAGAGTTGGGAAACCATGTTCTCATTCAAAGATGCGCAGAGAATCGTTGAAAATGGTAATTCTAATTAGTGGGGACAAATGTTGTAGGCTGCAGAAGGAAGGAAGTGATGAAGAAGTATCAGATGAATTGTCTCGTCTTCTTGAGCGCGAGGAAAAAGCCATTCAGCCATTCGAAGAGCATATTGAACTAGTCAACTTGGGTTCCGAGGATGATGTGAAGGAAGTCAAGATTGGGTCTCGATTGTGTCCAGGCGTCAAGAAGGGGTTGATTGATCTTCTTCGATAGTATTTAGATGTGTTTTCTTGGTCCTATCAAGACATGCCTGGTTTGGATTCTGAAATTGTGGAGCATAGATTGTCGTTGAAGCCAGAATGCCCGCCAGTCAAGCATAAGTTGAGGAGGACTCATCCTGATATTGCAGTAAAGATTAAAGAAGAAGTGCAAAAGCATATCGATGTCGGTTTCCTTGTTACTGCTAAGTATCCGCAGTGGGTGGACAACATTGTACCCATTCAAAAGAAGGATGGAAAAGTCCGTATGTGCATTGATTATAGAGATTTGAATAAAGCCAGTCCGAAAGATGATCTCCCTCTGCCACACATTGATATGTTGGTAGACAATACAACTAAATTCAAATTCTTTTTGTTTATGGATGAATTTTCCGGATATAATCAGATCAAGATGGCACCCGAGGATATGGAGAAAACCACATTCATTACACCCTGGGGAACATTCTATTATTGAGTGATGTATTTAGGTCTAAAGAATGCTGATGCAACTTACTAGAGAGCAATGACTACTCTTTTCCATGATATGATGTATAAAGAGATCGAAGTCTATATTGATGATACGATTGCCAAATCCATTGATGAAGACGAACATGTTGAGCATTTGTTGAAGTTATTCCAGCGTTGGAGGAGATACAAACTCCGCTTGAATCCCAATAAGTGTACTTTTGGTGTTCGTTCTGGTAAGTTGTTGGGCTTTATTGTCAGCGAGAAGGGTATTGAGGTTGATCCTGCCAAGGTCAAAGCAATACAAGAGATGCATGCGCCCAAAACTGAGAAGCAAGTCAGAGGTTTTCTCGGCCACTTGAATTATATCTCATGATTCATTTCACACATGACTGCCACATGCGCGCCTATATTCAAGCTTCTTCGGAAAGATCAATCTTCTGATTAGACCGAAGATTGCCAAAAAGCTTTTGACAGTACCAAAGAGTATCTGCTTGAGCCTCCGATTCTGTCTCCACCTGTGGAAGGAAAATTATTGATCATATATTTGACTGTGCTTGATGAAAGTATGGGTTGTGTTCTTGGTCATCAAGACAAAATTGGAAAGAAAGAATATGATATTTACTACCTCAGTAAGAAGTTCACTGATTGTGAGACTCAGTATTCTATGCTTGAGAAGACTTGTTGCGCATTGGCTTGAGCTGCTAAGTGTCTGCGTCAATATATGTTGAATCATACCACTTGGTTGATATCCAAAATGGATCCAATCAAGTATATTTTTTAGAAGCCTGCTTTAACTGGGAGGATTTCCCGTTGGCAGATGTTGTTATTAGAGTATGATATTGAATATCGATCCCAGAAAGAGATCAAAGGTAGTGTCTTGGCTGACCATTTGGCTCACCAACCGATTGAAGATTATCAGTCAGTGCGGTATGATTTTCCTGATTAAGAGATCTTGTACTTGAAAATGAAAGATTGTGATGAACCATTGCTTGAAGAAGGGCCAGAACCTGGTTCCCTTTGGGTCATGGTATTTGATGGAGTTGTTAATCAATATTGTAATGGCATTGGGGTAGTGATTATTACTCCTAAAGGCACGCATTTTCCATTTACAACTAGATTGACTTTAAAATGTACGAATAACATGGATGAGTATGAAGCTTCAACTTTGGTTGTGAATCAGAGCAAAGGTGAATGGGAGACGAATCAACCCGGTTTGATACCATATAGAGATTATGCGAGGAGGATTTCAACTTTCTTTACAAAGGTTGAATTTCATCATATCCCTCGAGATGAGAACCGGATGGCCGATGCTCTTGCAACATTGGATTGAATGATTATGGTGAAGTTCGGGAATGATGTTCCCAATCTGACTATGATGCGCCTGTAGCGGTAAATTCATGATCATCAAGATATGGATAAGCTAGACGTCAACAAAACTAGAGTCGCCACCGCGCTTTTATTGTTTCCAAGGGAAAAGGGAAAAGTACGAACAAAACCAAAAAAAAAGAAGTTTTTAAATCAAAACTAATAAAATGTCAGAGATTTCAGGTAAGGGGGTTGGTTACACCGAGGGAAGGTGTTAGCACCCAAAGTGTCCTAGGTACTCCTAGGGAGCCCTTTTTTGTGTGCATATGTGTTTTTGTATAAACGATGTATGAAATAAATAGAATGGAGGGATGAGAAAAGAATTCATTAACTATATTTTTGTGTTTGACAAGACCTTCGGACTTGTGCTTACGTACCAACATAGAAGTTAGGGATCAAAATCTCGTAGTTCGTGGTAACAATTTCAAAGTGAGTGCATGCTTTTAACAAAATTTTATGTTTAAAAGGAACAAGCGCCTAAAATGGTTTGAATGAGTGTTAGTTATTTTGGCTTTTGAAATTTTAAGTCAAGTATAGTTAAGTTTATTTACAAGTTTGATTAAGAAAAGATTTTAAAAATGTAATGGCATAACACCAAAGTTTATAGTTTGCAATAAGGTCAAAGTTTAGAAAACAAACACAGGCAAAGAAGAATTTTTTTAAAAGGGGGAGAGATTTTGAAATTAAAGAAGTGGGGAGGAGATGAAGAGAGTAAACCTAAGCAAAAAATTAAAAGTTGAGAGTTGAAAAGATCTGATCGATGGGCTGCAATCCAATAGACAAGAATGTCATATAGAACCCCAAAGGTCTCTTGGACTTTAGAATCAAGCAACAAACAATACACAGACAACAAGTTGAAGAGAAATTCCTCAAATGAATATAGCCACACCCAAGCTTAACAGATTCATGATCTTCTTCAAAATTTGCCCATGTATCAGATGACTTCAAAGATGGCATAAGTCACTGTTGGTGTAAGCCCTAGAGGCCAATACTGCTGGTACTTGTATCGAATTATTTATTAATAATAAAAGACATTTTTCTTTATTACGGTTGTTTAATAAAGTCCCTAGAATAGTTAGTCCGTTTAATGCATCAAGTATGACTTGATCATGAGACCACATTAAACATAAGGACACTATTCTTAAAGTATCCGTAGTCGAGCTTTATTGTGAAGTGGGATAACATTAAAGCATTGAGACTATTATGTTTGTAGACTGATGATCACATCTCATGGATCATGGATAAAGAGTTATCAAGTCTTAAACATAGGTATGAATATTAAGAGTAATATTTATACCGGATTGACCCGCTATGAGAATACTATATAGAAAGTTATGCAAAGTGTCAATAGTTATTCTCATGGTGATAATAATGTATACCACTCTTCGACCTGAAACGACTATGGACCCTAGATGTAGAGTCGAGTGCTTTGTTTTTGATCCAACGTTGTCCGTAACTGGATGACCATAAAGACAGTTGATGGGTACTCCACAAAGCATGCTGAGGGACATGAGTGACCTAGATGGAATTTGTCCATACTGCGTAACAGGATAAATGTCTATGGGCCCAATATTTAACTGGACAAGGATGACACGGTCTATACCTTGTGTTCAATATAGACATGAGGGCAAAGGGGTAATTATACACATAATTATTATCACAGGAGGTTTTGTCAGATCACATGACATTTTCGTGACTTGGGTAGCAGTGATGTGTTGCTAGATACCGCTCACTGTTTATTATGTTAAATGCGTGATTTAATATAATTTCCAACACCGCGAAAAACTACAGGGTCACACACAAAGGACGGATTGATGAGAGATAGAATAATTAAGGAACACCGTAAGGTACGGTGCACTTCAATGGAATACGAAATATGGTAAGGTACCAAATACTTAAGTGATTTTGGCATATTATGAGATATGGGCCAAAATGCACTTGAGTGGGTTTTTTAGCTTGAAGCCCACACAAGTGGTTCTATAAATAGAACCCTTGGGTAGAAGCATTGTAACTCAGACAGTACAACACAACTGAAGAGTTGGAATTTCGTATCTCTCTCTCTCTCACTCAAAGCCTTCATTCGTACCAGCTAGCACTGAGATTGAAGGAATTCGTTCGTGTGGACTGAGTAGAGACATTGTCATCAGTCAACGTTCGTGATCGCCACAAGAGGTAACGATTCTATCACTGATCATGCCCATTCATAAGGATCACTAATGGAGAAATTTTTAAATTCCGTTGCGCCTTGGATGGCAATTCTCCTACAGTCACAGGTTCAAAATAACAGCTTCAAAATGATCATGTTGCAGATGAACTCAAATGGATCTTCAATATTGTATCAGATGAAGGTTTATTTCACAATCACTTGGTTTCATAAAAGTTGGCATTGGCCAAGTTCTTTGCATAGGGAGTGTTGCCTAAATTCTAAGTCCAATAGTCTCAGATCAAACCAATAGTCCACACAAGATGTTTTCTAGGGGTTTTGTTCTTATTATGTACATTAAGGTCAAAAGACCACATAAACAAACAAATATATATACAAACACAAAATCTCATAAAATATGGTCCAAATGGACAAAGTGAAAATGACATTAAAGTAAACAACTTGAATGGTATGAATAATGGCAAATGAATAAGGCTTAAAAATTAAAGTGCATTAAAAGTAAATGACTTGAAATTAAATGTTAGTTGTTAGTGAATTAGAAGTTAGTATTGCTTTTGCTTTTCTTTTGTTTAAGTCATTCGTTGGAGAACACTCAACCCAATTAGCAGAAACATGGATCCTTGAACCAAGACATCTTCCAAAGGAAGGAAAAAAGGCCAAGTTTCCATATAATACCATGGAAGAGGGGAGACTTACAATATCACCAACTAGAATGCTATGCCTTTTTGTGTCAAAATTTAGCGCTATGTTAAGTAATCGTAATTGAGCTTATGTAGAAGTCACAACTATTTGAGGTCGGGCAATATAATTTAGGTGTTAATGCATGTTAGAGTCATAGTATAATGGACTATGCTCATGAAACATACCACACACAGAAAGAATATGCAAAGTGGGGTACCTAATCTTATCCATACTTATGTTGATTTTGCAATCAACTAGTCTTAGGATATAGAGATATTATAGGTCCATGACATGAGTGGACAAAGAAGGGGAATGAGATGAAGAGGGAGTGGGAATGGATCAAACACAAATTGGTCAAAGGATGACTTTTACCAAATTAATATCATTAATTCATTTTGGGAGATGGAATGTACATTCCATCAATCCCCTAAATCCAATGATCTTAACCTAGCAAAGTCAAATCAACCTTGACCAAGGCCCAACAACACAAGTCAAACTCACAAAGTCAAATAAAATGGCTCTACACAATTAATTTGGCATTTAAAAAATTAAAAATAATAAAAATATTCATTAAATTAAATTATGGTTGGTCAATTTCTTAAAACCTCATCAAAACACCAAAAATATGGCCATGAGATTTATCATAGGTCAAACAAGGTCAAAGGACCTTGGAGAAAAATTTTCAGAATTTTTGGAAACTTAAAAGTAGTTTTAAAGAATTAAAAATATTCATAAAATCAATTAAATCATGAAAAATATTAATAATGATCCAAAAATTAATTTTAATTTAGAAAATGAAAGAGGATTTTATTTAAACTTTTTTGGTGAAACTCTCATATTTTTTGGATCAATATTAAATTTAATATGAATGAATGAAAATAAAAGAAATAAAATGAAAATAAATTAAATCATAAAAACATGGACCACTTGATTTCCCTCATTAATTGAGGTGGCAGATCAGGTGGATGAAAACGCGCGTTCCATGGTGCACACTAGTCAGCACGCCACACAACTGGTAATCAAAAAGAACGTTAAAGATTAAAACATATTGGCTTGATCATGTGGCAAACCATCGATCGTTATCTCAGTCGACCTTGGCCTAACTGGTCCTCTTATCACCATCACATAAATGAAAAAAGAGGACATGATCTTAAATAAAAAATTGTGTAGATCACGAATATGACCTCAATTCAACCTAACACCAAGTATATCGAGAGAATCATGGAGTTGAAATTTGAGGTACATGAACTGAGTTGCTTCGATTTGACCTCAAAGCAACTCAATCTTCTTGCCTACATTGGTAGGACTTTAGACAACCAGGGATCCAAGAGAATTGATGAGAATTGAGAGAGAATCGAAGAGAAGAAAAATCAGGAAAAATACCTTCAATGTTGTGCAGAACTTGATCTCTCTTGCTCCAATTCGTGTTTGATCTTGCTTATGGAGCTTGTAGAAGTAGATTAGGAATGGTACAAGGCTTTGGATCCTAGAGTTTTCGAATCTCCAAACAGTGAGATTCAAACTTAAATTTCAAGTGAAATTTCTTAGGTTTTCCTTTCAATTGTGAGGGTTTCAAATGTAGGAGGCAAAGCTGGCGCGCAAGGGTCCTCAAAACTGATGCAATGAACCTCTATTTATAGCAAATGCAAGTGATATTTGCACCTTTGAGAATTCATCCAATTTTGGCAATGTGGAGTGCACGCTTGCATGGGTGTGTTCAGGCCCATGAAACAACTCAATTAGGTCCAAATGCAAGTGAGACTGAGTCTGAATGTGGATTGTGATGCAAGGCAAAAGTGTATTGATGTTTGAAGAATGATTCTTACCAACTGATACAGCCATGTTCAGGCCATGCGTTGACCCCTCAAACCTTGTCCAAAATGGATGAATTTAGACTCTTTAGAAAGGTTAGATCAAGAGGAACAACTCTTATGTTGAACACTTTCCTATTTGGAGCTTGTATCATGATGAATTTTGAGGTGGAAGGTTGGAAATTTCAACATGTCAAAATATTTTCTAAGTGTTAACCCATATGTTCAATTATTCCACCTTAGCTAACTTTTTATGTGAGCTTCAAATGAGAAACGTGTATTCACCAAAGTTGTATATCTTTAAAAAACCTTCAAAATGGTCACAAATTTTACCTCATTTGTATTTGGTGTGAATATGTTATGCATTTTTGAAGTTGAGGAAAATCACTTGTTCAATGGTATTGGTCCAAAATGACCTATAATGTATCCTTATATCACATGCTCATAAAAGTTGATTTAGCTCTTACTCCAAACATAAAAATTGAATTATATACCTTTAATTTAATTGTGAAACTTATAAATCTTTCATCTCATAAAAATTGAGCAAGTTATGGCATTGGGAAGTTGACTTTCAAATTAGGGTTTAGGCGAAATGTCCTATAATCTTTCAACATAAAAAATGACTTTCCAAGAAAAACTAGCTCTATACATAAACATGAAAGTTGTATGGAATGTCATTTATAGTGACTTTTCTCTTGGAATCATTTTCATATGATGAAAATTGTAGGATATAGGGTCTAAGGGAACCCAGTTTTGATCAGATGAATTCCTCTGGTCAACCACCATCAACCACCTTGATAACTTGAAATATTCTTGACTTTTTGGACTAATGGGAGATCATATATTCATAATATGATGAATTTTGAAGTGTCCCTTGGATTATTTGATCAATTGGTGAAGAAGCTTGTTGAAGAAGTTACTAAATATACCTAGATAAACTAGGGTTTCCAAGGCAAACCAATTCCAAACTCTTGAAGAATGCTTGATAAAAATAACATGTAAATATCATGGGGACTCATACATGATGCCTAGATCCATTGT
The DNA here is from genome assembly GCF_024323335.1 of Lathyrus oleraceus. NCBI lineage: Eukaryota > Viridiplantae > Streptophyta > Magnoliopsida > Fabales > Fabaceae > Lathyrus > Lathyrus oleraceus. The sequence continues at coordinate 300,520,895 of NC_066579.1, forward strand.
GGATCATTCCTTGGTTGAGCTCTTAGCAATGAAGGTCTTAAACCCTAGATGTGAACTTGATGGATCAAAGGTGATCATGGGCCCTCCTTACAAAAGAGTTAGACAAATACAAAGACATATTTTTGGTATTTTGATTAGTAAATGATAAAATACAAAGCATGATACAATCACATGGTGCTTGGTGATCTCTCCCAAAATAAACCCAGTGAATAAAAGGGGTAAGGAGGATGCCAGGGTATGATCCCAATGCCAATGCATATGATAAGGATAGCATGAGGGATCTTAGGGTCAAATTTAGGGTCTTACAGTAAAGGAGAAGGGCGAGCAAAATGCAGCGGAATTTAAAATTTCTCCTTTAATGATCCTTACGAATGGGCATGATCAGTGATAGAATCGTTAACTCTTGTGGCGATTGTAACCTTTGATGCAGATCTACGGAGCGATCACGAACGTTGAACGATGACAACGCCTCTACTCAGTCCACACGAACGGATTCCTTCAATCTCAGTGCTAGCTGCTACGAATGAAGGCTTTGAGTGAGTGAGTGAGAAAGAGAGAGAGAGAGAGAGAGAGAGAGAGAGAAACAAAATTGCAACTGTACAAATGCTTCTACACAAGGGTTCTATTTATAGAACCATTTGTGTAGGCTATAAGCTAAAAATCCCACTTAAGTGTATGTGGCCATATCTTATAATATGCCAAAATCACTTAAGCGTGTGGTACCTTACCATATTTCGTATTCAACTTAAGTACACCGTACCTTACGATGTTCTATAATTCACTTAAGTGCATTGTACCTTACGATGTTCCTTAGTTACCCTATCTCTCATCAATCCTTCCTTTGTGTGTGTGACCCTGTAGGTTTTCGCGGCATTGGTAATCATATTAAATCACACATTTAACATAATAAACAGTGAGCAATATCTAGTAACACATCACTGCTCCCCAAGACACCAAAATGTCATGTGATCTGACAAATCCTTCTGTGATAATACTTATGTGTATAATTACCCTTTTACCCTTATGTCTATATTGAACACAAGGCATAGACCGTGTCATCCTTGTCCAGTTCAATATTGGTCCCATAGACATTTATCCTGTTATGCAAGATGGGCAAATTCCATCTAGGTCACTCATGGCCCTTAGCATGCTTCATGGAGTACCAATCAACTGTCTTTATGGTCATCCAGTTACGTACAACGTTTGATCAGCAATAAGGCACTTGACTCTACATCTAGGGTCCATAATGGTTTTAGGTCGAAGGGTGGTATACACCATTATCACCATGAGAATAACTTATGACACTTTGCATAAAATTCTATATAGTATTCTCATAGCGGGTCAATCAAGTATAAATATTACTCTTAATATTCATACCTATGTTTAATACTTGATAACTCATTATTCCTGATCCATGAGATGTGATCATCAGTCTATAAACATAATAGTCTTCATGCTTTAATGTTATCCCACTTCACAATAATGCTAGACTACGGATACTTTAAGAATAGTGTCCTTATGTTTAATGTGATCTCATGATTAAGTCACACTTGATACATTAAACGGACTATCTATTCTAGGGACTTTATTAAACAAACATAATAAAGAAAAAGCCTTTTATTATTAATAAATAATTCGATACAAGTACGAAAAATATTGGCCTCTAGGGCTTACACCAACAATCTCCCACTAGCACTAGAGCCAATCAGGCATACCCCTAATGCCCATAGATCTAGTATGGCCATCATGCTTCTGCTGCGCAAGAGGCTTTGTTAGTGGGTCACCAATATTATCAAGTGTAGGTACTCTGCATATTTTCACATCTCCTCTATCTATTATCTCTCGAATCAGGTGATAACGCCTAAGTATGTGTTTGGATCATTGGTGAGATCTAGGCTCCTTAGCTTGTGCGATAGCACCATTGTTATCACAATAGAGACCAATAAGATCCACAATGCTAGGAACTATGCCAAGTTCACTAATGAACTTTTTGATCAAAACAGCTTCCTTTGCTGCACTTGAGGTAGCAATATACGCGGCCTCGATTGTAGAATCAGCAAATGTATCTTTCTTTGAACTTTTCCAGCTCACAACACCATCCTTTAAGCAAAACACATAACCAGATTGCGATCTAAAGTCATCCTTATCTGTCTGGAAGCTAGCATCGGTGTATCCAATTACAGCCAACTCTTCCTGACCTCCATATATCAAGAATGAGTCCTTAGTCCTTCTCAAATACTTAAGGATATTCTTGACAGCTACCCAATGAGCATCACCAGGATCATATTGGTACCTACTCGTTGCACTTAAAGCATACGAGACATTTGCTCGAGTACATAACATGGCATACATGATAAATCCTATTGCAGATGCATATGGAATCTTATTCATGCGATCCTTTTCTTCCTTAGTTGAAGGGAATTATGTTTTTGATAGACACAAGCCATGCTGCATAGGTATGAATCCTTTCTTGGAATCATGCATATTAAAGCGTCTCAGCACTTTGTCTATGTACGTACTCTGACTTAGGCCAAGCAATTTTTGTGATCTATCTCTATAGATTCTGATTCCTAATATATAGGCTACTTCACCTAGGTCCTTCATAGAAAAGCATTTCCCCAACCAAGACATTACTTGTTGCAGGGTAGGGACATCGTTTCCAATGAGTAATATGTCATCTACATATAATACCAGGAAAACGATCATGCTCCCACTAACCTTCTTGTAGACACAAGGCTCATCTTCGTTCTTGATGAATCCATATTGTTTTACTGTTTCATCAAAATGAAGATTCCAGCTTCTGGAAGCTTGCTTCAATCCATAGATTGATCTTTGTAACTTATATGTCTTTTGGGCTTCTTCTGGTATGTTAAATCCTTCAGGCTGTGTCATGTACAGATCCTCAAGAAGATTCCCATTAAGCAAAGCAGTTTTGACATCCATCTGCCATATTTCATAATCATGATATGCAACGATAGCAAGTAAAATCCAAACAGATTTAAGCATTGCAACTAGTGAAAAGGTTTCATCATAGTCAACCCCATGAATTTTTTTATATCCTTTTGCAACCAGTCTTGCCTTATAGGTATGTACCTTACCATCCATGTTAGTCTTATTTATGAAGACCCACTTGCATCCTATAGGGTTAACTCCTACATGAGGCTCTACCAAGGTCCAAACTTGGTTTGTGTACATGGAATCCATTTCAGATTTCATGGCTTCTAGCCACTTCTCAGACTCGGGACTAGTTATGGCCTCTTGGTAGGTCACAGGCTCATCTTGATCCATAAGTAATACATCACCTTGATCAGTTATGAGATATCCATAACTCTCAGGTATGTGACGTATCCTGCTTGACCTACGTTGGTCTTGTTCTACTTGATCAGGTTTCTCTTCCACAACTACTTGTGTTTCCTGCTCTAATTCCTCCATAGGTGTATCGATGCCTTATGATTCTTGAATATCTTCAAGCTCTACTTTCCTCCCACTGATTCCTTTGGAAATAAAATCCTTTTCTAGGAAAACTCCAGTTCAAGCGACAAACACTTTTCCCTCAGAAGGATTATAGAAGTAATACCCTCTTGTGTCTTTAGGATACCCCATAAATAAGCATTTGTCAGATTTGGGCTCAAGCTTAGTTGAAATTTGTCATTTCACATAAACTTCGCAACCCCAAATATTCATGTAAGACATATGTGGTTTCTTACCACTCCATATCTCATATGGTGTCTTCTCAACCTTTTTGGATGGAACACGGTTAAGTGTGTAAGCTGCTGTCAATAGTGCATGTCCCCAAAAGGAGTTTGGAAGATCGGCGTGACTCATCATGGATCGGACCATGTCTAACAGAGTTCGATTTCTTCTCTCAGATACACCATTCCATTGGGGTATCTCAGGAGGAGTAAGTTGGGATAGGATCCCACACTCTTTCAGATGGTCATCAAACTCTAGGCTTAAATACTCACCACCTCGATCTGATCGAAGAGTTTTAATATTCTTACCTAGTTGGTTTTGTACTTCATTCTTGAATTCCTTGAACTTTTCAAAGGACTCTGATTTGTTCTTCATTAAATACACATAACCATATCTACTGAAATCATCAGTAAATGTGATGAAGTACTGAAAACCTCATCTGGCTAGTATGTTCAGTGGTCCACATACATCGGCATGTATGAGGGCCAAAAGATCATTAGCTCTTTCACCTTTTCCTGTGAATGGAGACTTTGTCATCTTTCCAATTAAACAAGATCTTCATGTCTCATATGATTCATAATCAAAAGAGTCCAACCGTCCATCTTTATGGAGTTTGGAAATGCGTTTCTCATTTATGTGGCCTAATCGATAATGCCAAAGGTAAGTTGGATTTAACTCATTAGTTTTCATCCTTTTAGTATTAATGATATAAATAGACATTTCAAGATCAAGGACATATAGTCCATTGTTCATTTGTGCAGTAGCATAGAATATATCATTCAAAAAAATTGAGCAACAATTGTTCTTTATTATAAATGAAAAACCAAACTTGTCCAAACAAGAAACGGAAATAATATTCCTGCTAATTGCAGGCACATAATAACAGTTCTCTAACTGAATTATTAAACCACTAGGTAAAGTCAATACATAAGTTCCTACGGCTAAAGCAACAACCTTTGCTCCATTGCTAACTCGTAGGTCGACTTCACCTTTTGCCAAATCTCTACTCCTTTTTAGTCCCTGCACATTGGTACAAATGTGAGAACCGCATCCAGTATCTAATACCCATGATGCAGAAGTAGATAAATTAATTTTAATAACAAAAATACCTGAAGTTGAAGTCTCTACTCCATTCTTCTTATCTTCCAGGTACTTTGGGCAGTTTCTCTTCCAGTGTCCCGTCTTACCGCAATGGAAGCAGGTGCCTTCTTTTGCTATGCCTCCACTAGGCTTCAAAGCAGCAACAGTAGGTTTGGGTTTGGCAACTTCCTTGCCTTTACCTTTATCACCCTACTTGGTGGGCCTTTTGTTCTATCTCTTTCCAATTCCGATCATCGGGATGGACTTCCCTTTTGACTTCAGATTCTGCTCAACAGTTCTTAACATGGCTAGCAGTTCAGGAAGAGATTTGTCCATATCATTCATATTGAAATTAAGGACAAATTGACTGAATCTATCTAGCAACGATTGCAAGATCAAATCAGTCGCAAGTTCCTTTCCGAGGGGAAAACCCAACCTCTCAAGGTTTTCCACATACCCAATCATCTTGAGCACATGGGGACCTACAGGGGCTCCCTCAGCTAACTTGACTTGAAAAAGGGCTTTTGAAACTTCAAACCTTTCATGCCTTTCTTGCTCTTGATAGAGCATCTTCAGGTGTTCGATCATATCGAACGCTTCCATGTTCTCATGTTGCTTTTGCAACTCTGAGTTCATGGTAGGTATCATGAGACAAGCAGTTTCATTGGCATCATCGACATGCTTCTTATAAGCATCTCTTTCTGCCTTAGGTGCAGAACTAAGAGGTTCCTCTTCAGAAACAGGTTTCTCCAAGACATACAACTTTTTATCATGTTTGAGGATAATCCTCAGATTTCGGTGCCAATCAAGAAAATTTGTCCCTGACAATTTTTCCTTGTCAAGGATTGATCGCAAAATGTTGTTAGAGGTGTTTGTTGTCATGGTAATCTACATGAAAATAATGAAAATATAAGCATCAATAACATATTTAATTAGGCCTTTAATTAAATATGCTCCCACTATTTTACTCAAAACAAATGACCCTCACCATTTTATTCGGAAAATCGCGTTGGAAGATTTTCTAGTGGGTCGAGATCCATATGTCACTTTGTTTTAAGTACGCGTAGGCGGATTACACAAAACTAGGTTATTTAGGTAGGAACTCCTTCCAATTGTATCTAATACAACTCTCGAATATTTTAGTTGGGTGAATAACTCCTTATTCCAATCCATCACATGGATCATTTCCAACTCTTGCTTTTAAACATATATAATCTTATTATAATTTGTTTAGTTAAGTTTGACCCATTGTTTTAACAATTGGATATTACAATTATCCCATCGCACCTTACTAATATAGAACATGCACCTCGCGTAGGCGAAACCTACATTATCCGATACTAGTCTTGATGAGTGTTAAAACTTGGAAAGCATGAACTTAATATTTAATTTAAGGGAATTTGCAATTATTCTGATCTCACCGGCTTATTTATCATATAAATCGTCTCTCACATGCATCAACATACATTCACATGCATCAACATATATACATAATGAAACAATTATGACCCCTAACGCAATTGTTCTCCCAAGCCAATGAGAGAACCTAAGTTAACCTAATAACGATCTAAGCTTCTCTAAGCAAGATCTTCAAGGTTGTCCTCCTTTGATATTGAATTCTTCTCTTTCTTCATAACTTTACATTACATAAAAGAAACTCGTTTTACATACGAGGGAGTGAGATGAGAAAAGAAGTTACATTAAGAGATTAAAAGAGAGGCACGACACGCAAGTCGTATTTTAAAACCCAATACAAAATAAAGGAAAACTAAGGCCATAACCGATCACCATAAGAAAATAATAATAAACACATTATTATTATTAATTTTAATTCTTTTAATTAATTAAAACCAAATTAAATTTCGGCGACCGATCACACTACGCAGAGTTAGCCGGGGGTCCGTTGCCCGGTCAGCGGGAACGGGTGTTCCGCTGCCCGGTCAACGGACGGTGGTTTAAAGCATAACTCTTGCGCAGTCACAACCCTAATCGCATGACTCTTTGACAACACAACCATTGTGCCGTTAATAACCCTAATGCATAACTCTTTGACAACACAACCCTTGTGCCGTCATTAACCCTAATGCACCAATTTCAGACCGTCAAACACATCTCAATTGTTGATTCAATATGATTGATCAATACATCATAGCTTCACCATACTAATGTCGGATCAAGAAGCAAACGACCATTGATCGCTCAAAGGAAAACAACCATTAAGTGTTTGAATGAATGAAACAGAAACAGTATATCATATATACCGTATTTTGCATCAGGATTACTTATATCATATATATAACTTGATCGATCTCAATTTAATTACTCGTTTATTCTTTGATTCATTCTGTCCTTTAATCTTATTAATACAGAAAATAAACAGCTATCAAATTCATGGTTCGTAAGTGGCTCTGATAACACTGAAGGAGAAGGGTGATCCAAAACGCAGTGGAATTTAAAATTTCTCCTTTAATGATCCTTACGAATGGGCATGATCAGTGATAGAATCGTTACCTCTTGTGGCGATTGTAACCTTTGATGCAGATCTACGGAGCGATCACGAACGTTGAACGATGACAACGCCTCTACTCGGTCCACACGAACGGATTGCTTCAATCTCAGTGCTAGCTGCTATGAATGAAGGCTTTGAGTGAGAGAGAGAGAAACAAAATTGAAACTGTACAAATGCTTCTACACAAGGGTTCTATTTATAGAACCACTTATTTGGGCTATAAACTAAAAAGCCCACTTAAGTCTATGTGGCCATATCTTATAATATGCCAAAATCACTTAAGCGCGTGGTACCTTACCATATTCCGTATTCTACTTAAGTACACCGTACCTTACGATGTTCTATAATTCACTTAAGTGCACCGTACCTTACGATGTTCCTTAATTACTCTATCTCTCATCAATCTGTCCTTTGTGTGTGACCCTGTAGGTTTTCGTGGCATTGGCAATTATATTAAATCACACATTTAACATAATAAATAGTAAGCGAGATCTAGCAACACATCACTGCTACTCAAGACACAAAAATGTCATGTGATCTGACAAATCCTTCTGTGATAATACTTATGTATATAATTACCCTTTTTCCCTTATGTCTATATTGAACACAAGGCATACACCGTGTCATCCTTGTCCAGTTCAATATTGGGCCCATAGACATATATCCTGTTACGCAGGATGGGCAAATTCCATCTAGGTCACTCATGGCTCTTAGCATGCTTCGTGGAGTACCCATCAACTGTCTTTATGGTCATCCAGTTACGGACAATGTTTGATCAGCAATAAGGCACTCGATTCTACATCTAGGGTCCAGAGTGGTTTCAGGCCGAAGGGTGGTATACACCATTATCACCATGAGAATAACTTATGACACTTTGCATAACATTCTATATAGTATTCTCATAGCGGGTCAATACAGTATAAATATTACTCTTAATATTCATACCTATGTTTAATACTTGATAACTCCTTATCCATGATCCATGAGATGTGATCATCAGTCTATAAACATAATAGTCTTCATGCTTTAATGTTATTCCACTTCACAATAAATCTTGACTACAGATACTTTAAGAATAATGTCCTTATGTTTAATGTGATCTCATGATTAAGTCACACTTGATACATTAAACGGACTATCTATTCTAGGGACTTTATTAAACAAATATAATAAAGAAAAAGCCTTTTATTATTAATAAATAACTCGATACAAGTACCAAAAGTATTGGCCTCTAGGGCTTACACCAACGTACAGCTGCCCCTATTTAAGGACATTCTGACTGAGGAGGTGAAGGTTAAAATCTTCATATCAACTCAGTAGAATGGGCTTAAATAACAACATATAGAAACAAATTTTGGTCCCTAAGAGACCTCATGATGCATATGATATGAATTCTAAAATAAACTCTTTGTGGGGAAATATTGCCACAAAGGAAAAGAAATCAGAGAGACTGAATGTTCGTAGGAGGGTAATGCATTCCATAAGAAAAACTCACTAGGGAGACAGAGACTCTAGGGGATAAAGGGTTATGCGTAGGCCAGGCTACGACTTAAAAACTGCTGGGGAACCAGAGGAATTCCATGAAAATGGAAAGACTCAGCTGGGGAAATGAAGGAACGTCTGGATGGGAACAGGTAAATCAGAATAAAACTGAAATACTCAAACCATGCAGGAAAAGCGATTTCACTAAGGGAAAAACACACTTAACTCAATTGGGGAAGAAATAAACTTCAACATAGGAGGAGCAGAAATATATTATCCACTACTTGTTATTGGGTAAGGAGATAATAAAATCTGACAGAGAGGACATCCGTTACCGGTTAGGATAAACATATCAAGGATGACACTCCGAGGGTCGCCAGGAGATGTATTCATTATCGGTTACTGGGTAAGAATAGACTTATTGGGTAAAAACTGAAAATAGGATTTACAAGTACCAGCTATTGGGAAGAAGACCAAAAGGAGAGAATATTTGTCACTGGTTAAAGTGATCATATCAAGGATAGACTCAAAGGTAAGAAAAACTGTCATCGATTAAGATGAACATATCAAGAATAGACTTGCCTGGGGATGTTAAGGAGGATACCCGTCATCGGTTAAGATTAACATATCAAGGATAAACCACCTGAACAAAAAGTAGGAATTACATCTATCAAATGCAGGATAGAATACCATCAAAGAGAAATATCCGTCACCGATTAAGATGAACATATCAAGGATAGATTCCGAGGGGAAGAATAGGCATTACATCTATCAGTTCCTGGATAGAATACCATAAAGAGTATATTCGTCACCGGTTAAAGTGAACATATCAAGTATAAACTCTGCAAAGGGGAGAAAACGTAGGATTTACAACTACTAGATACTGGGCAGAAGACCACAAAGAGAAGAAAACCTGTCATCGGTTAGGATGAACATATCAAGGGTTAACCCTCCGAGAAACAAAATAGGGATTACAACTACCTTTTTACTGGGTAGAATATGAAAGACGAGAATATCCGTCACCGGTTAGGATGAACATATCATTGATAGACTCAAAGCAGAGGAAGAAAATATCTGTCATCGGTAAGGATGAACATATCAAGGATATACTTCCTGGAGAAACGTGAAAATAAATCCGCTGGGGAGAGAAAGGTTACTTTTGCCGGGTATTGAACAAGAAGTAACAAACTGCAAACTAAGGAGAATATCACCAGTTACTGGGTAATAATCTCTCAGGGGACGAAAAGCATCTATCTAGGTAAGATATAGAAAGAAACGGTCAATTAAAACTCAACCCGATGAGGATATAACTCAAGGGGGTGATTCCATCCAAATAATCAATTAGGGAGGAAACTGAAATAATAATCATCCATGAGGAAATAACTCAGTGAGGAAAAGAGAAAGGTTAAAGTCTTTCTTCTTATGGGGCTGACACTCTACAATTGAAAAGAGGACAGACTAACCAAACATGTATGGGGATAAAGTACCACCATAACAGAGAATTAGAATTACAAGATTGAGTTAACAGGTGCAATGATGCAATATAAAAATTATGTGAGTGGATATGTATATGTGTATATGATGATTACGTTGACAATACGATCTAAAAGGATACACGGATTTCATATATTTAAATCGTCGATACAATTCTCGACCAATTCCCAAAAGAGGGAAACAATTGTTGGAGAAGAGAGATCAACATCCCAAAGGCTCAACCCTAGGTGGGGAAGAAAAAAGGAGATCTGTTAAGCAAACTACTACCAACTATGCGGGGATTTTTAGGTCAACACCATATCAAATGGGAGATAACCCTGCAGGGAACAAATGCAAATAGCTGCTCAGAAACCAGGAGGAAATTCTGACTGGGAGTGAATCTGATGACGACTTGCGAGGAACCAAAGTTCTGCCAGAATCATGTGAACTACTGCAACAAAGTGTTCACACTCCACTGGAGAACAAATATAAACTCGGATGGGGAGTAAACACCAACTCAACTGGGGATAACGGAGAATTAACTGCCTAGAGAAATCAACAAACACCGGGTGCTGAACAATGCTGCCGGGGATGAAAGAGAAATTGTGCCTACTGCTTGGGGAGAACCAATAATGCTTTACACTTAGGGCTTACTGCTTTCGAACCATTGTTGATACTCCTTTTAAATGAAATTGATTGCTTAAAATGAATGCTTTTATATGTTTAAGAAAGTATGATTTTGATTAAAACTTTAATTATCAAAATGATCATGATAAAATTTAAAACTATTTGGCTGAATTAAATAAGAGTAGAAATAATTGGATAAAAGCTCAACTTTATTTAATAGAATGGTAGCCTGTAAATGACAAGACTCCATAGATCTTTACAAAGTTGAAAATGGAAATTTACATGGAAAAGGGTTTCATTGAATACAATGATCACTAATCCTCTTACCGCCTCTTGATATCCACTATGCTCTTGACTGTTGCTGGGGATGATGAATCAAAACCGACCATTGTTCTCAAGAATATCTTCAAATCTGAAGATCAGTAGGATGTAGTTACTTTCCAAGATCCCTGTTTTTTGCATAAATTGCCCCAAGGTGGGGTACTCTATTTATCAGGATAAATTTTTCTGTTTGATGTCTCTAATTTTTTCCTGGATCGCCCTTTCGGGTTTCAATCCACCGAGAATCTCATTTTTTCCTAAGTCTCGCTTTCGGGTGTTCAACTTAACGAGCCCTTATTTTCTTTTTAGGCGAGGTATTTCTTGACAACATCAACATTCATAGGACGAGTGAACTCTTCACCATCCATAGTTGTAAGAATCAAAGCACCGTCTAAAAAGGCTCTCTTAACAACATATGGGCCTTCATAATTAGGAGTCCATTTCCCCTGGAATCTGGTTTGAAGGATAAGATCTTCTTGAGCACAAGGTCACCTTCTCTGAACACACGAGGTCTACCTTCTTGTCAAAATCTTTCTTCATCCTCTGCTGATATAACTGACCATGACACATGGCAGTCAATCTCTTCTCTTCAATAAAATTCAGCTGGTCATATCTGGTTTGACACCATTCAGCTTCAGTCAACTTGGCTTCCATCAACACACACAATGATGGGATCTCGATCTCTACGGGGAGCACTGCTTCCATACCATATACAAGAGAGAAATGGGGTGCCCTTGTTGAAGTGTAGATGGATGTATGATACCCGTGCAAAGCAAATGAGAGTATCTCATACCAATCCTTATACGTTACAACCTTCTTCTGAATAATTTTCTTGATGTTCTTATTTGCAACTTCTACAGCCCCATTCATCTTAGGTTTGTAGGGAGAAGAATTATGGTATGCAATCTTGAAGTCTTTGCAAAGAGCTTCCACCGAATTACTACTCAAGTTAGGTCCATTATCAATAATGATCTTACTTGGCACACCATAACGGCATATGATCTGATTCTTGATAAACTTTACAACAACTTACTTGGTTCCATTTGTATACGATGCCGCTTCAACCCATTTTCTGAAGTAGTCAATAGCCACCAAAATGAAACGATGTACGTTCGAAGCTTTGGGCTCGATCATGCCAATCATATCTATTCCTCACATGGAGAAGGGCCATGGGGAGGAAATAACGTTCAACAGTGTCAGAGGAACATGAATCTTATCTGTATATATTTGATACTTGTGGCATTTCTTCACAAACTTGCAACAGTCAGATTCCATTTTCAGCCAATAGTAACCTGCTCGCAACATCTTCTTTGCCATTGCATGTCCATTGGAATGAGTACAAAAGGAACCTTCATGGACTTCATCCATTAACAGGTATGCTTTGTGTTTATCCACGCATCTGAGCAGGACCATATCGAAGTTTCTCTTATATAACACATCACTATTTAGGTAGAAATTTCCGGCTAATCTTCTCAAAGTCTTCTTATCTTTCAAAGATGCCCCAGAAGGGTAAATTTGACTTTGGAGGAAACACTTGATGTCGTAATACCACGGCTTCTCAGCTTCGATCTCTTCAGCAGCGAACACATGAGTTGGCTTATCGAGACGCATTAAAGTCAAGTTGGGAACTTCATTCCAATATTTCACCATAATCATTAAAGTGAATGTTGCAAGAGCATGTGCCATCCGGTTTTCATCTCGAGGGATATGATGAAACTCAACCTTTGTAAATAGAGTTGAAATCCTCCTCGCATAATCTCTATATGGTACCAAACCGGGTTGAGTCGTCTCCCATTCACCTTTGATTTGATTTACCACCAAAGTTGAATCTCCATAGACGTCCAAATACTTGATTATAAGATCAATGTCCTCTTCAAGCCCCATAATGCAAGCTTCATATTCTGCCATATTATTTGTACACTTGAAAGTAAATCTGGCTGTAAACGGAAAATGTGTGCCTTGACGAGTAATAATCACTGCCCTAATGCCATTACCATACAGATTAACAGCTTTGTATGAGGAGTAATAATCACTGCCCTAAGTATTGGCCTTGAGGAGTAATAATCATACTGCACTGACTGGTAATCTTCAATAGGTTGGTGAGCCAAATGTTGGTGTAAGCCCTAGAGGCCAATACTTTTGGTACTTGTATCGAATTATTTATTAATAATAAAAGAAATTTTCTTTATTAATGGTTGATTAATAAAGTCCCTAGAATAGATAGTTCGTTTAATGTATTAAGTGTGACTTAATCATGAGAACACATTAAACATAAGGACACTATTCTTAAAGTATCCGTAGTCGAGCTTTAATGTGAAGTGGGATAACATTAAAGCATTAAGACTATTATGTTTGTAGACTGATGATCACATCTCATGGATCATGGATAAAGAGTTATCAAGTCTTAAACATAGGTATGAATATTAGGAGTAATATTTATACCGGATTGACCCGCTATGAGAATACTATATAGAAAGTTATGCAAAGTGTCATAAGTTATTCTCATGGTGATAATAGTGTATACCACTCTTCGACCTGAAACCACTATGGATCCTAGATGTAGAGTTGAGTGCCTTATTACTGATCCAACATTATCCGTAACTGGATGACCATAAAGACAGTTGATGAGTACTCCACGAAGCATGCTGAGGGACATGAGTGTCCTAGATGGAATTTGCCAATCCTGCGTAACAGGATAAATGTCTATGGGCCCAATATTGAACTGGACAAGGGTGACACGGTCTATACCTTGTGTTCAATATAGACATAAGGGAAAAGGGGTAATTATACACATAATTATTATCACAGGAGGTTTTGTCAGATCACATGACATTTTCGTGACTTGGGTAGCTGTGATGTGTTTCTAGATACCGCTCACTGTTTATTATGTTAAATGCGTGATTTAACATAATTGCCAACGCTGCGAAAACCTATAGGGTCACACACAAAGGACGGATTGATGAGAGATAGAATAATTAAGGAACATCGTATGGTACGATGTACTTAAGCAGAATACGAAATATGGTAAGGTACCAAATACTTAAGTGATTTTGGCATATTATGAGATATAGGCCAAAATGCACTTAAGTGGGCTTTTTGGCTTGAAGCCCACACAAGTGGTTCTATAAATAGAGCTCTTGTCTAGAAGCTTTGTATGGGAATACAACACAACTGAAGAGTTGGAATTTCGTATCTCTCTTTCTCTCACTCAAAGCCTTCATTCACAAACAGCTAGCACTGCGATTGAAGGAATCCGTTCGTGTGGACTGAGTAGAGACGTTGTCATCGTTCAACGTTCGTGATCGCCCCGTGGATCTGTATCAAAGGTTTTGATCATTATCAGAGATCTTCACCAAAGGTTTGAATCTCCACAAGAGGTAACGATTCTATCACTGATCATGCCCATTCGTAAGGATCACTAAATGGAGAAATTTTTAAATTCTGCTGCGCCTTGGATGGCAATTCTCCAACACCAAATGGTCAGCCAAGACACTACCTTTAATTGCCTTATGAGTTCAGTATTCGATATCATACTCTGATAACAAGATCTGCCAATGGGCAATCCTCCCAATTGAAGTAGGCTTCTCAAATATGTACTTGATTGGATCCATTTTGGATTTCAGCCAAGTAGTATGATTCAACATATATTGACGCAGACGCTTAGCAGCTCAAGCCAATGTGCAACATGTCTTCTCTAGCATAGAATACCGAGTCTCACAATCGATGAATTTCTTACCTAGGTAGTAAATTACATACTCTTTCTTTCCAGTCTCATCTTGCTGACCTAGAACACAACCCATACTCTCTTCAAGCACAACCAAATATATGATCAACGGTCTTCCTTCAACAGGTGGAGACAGAATCAAAGGTTCGAGCAGATACTCTTTGTTACTATCAAAAGCTTTCTGGCAATCTTCGGTCCAATCACAAGACTGATCTTTCCGAAGAAGCTTGAATATAGGTGCACATGTGGCTGTCATGTGTGAAATAAATCTTGAGATATAATTCAAGCGGCCGAGAAAACCTCTGACTTGTTTCTCAGTCTTCGGCGCCGACATCTCTTGTATTGCTTTGACCTTTGCAGGATCAACCTCAATACCTTTTTCGCTGATAATAAAGCCCAACAACTTACCAGAACGAACACAAAAAATACACTTATTGGGATTCAAGCGGAGTTTATACTTCCTCAAAGATTGAATAGCTTCAACAAATGCTCAACATGTTCCTCTTCATCAATGGATTTGGCAATCATATCATCAACATAGACTTCGATCTTTTTATGCATCATATCTTGAAAAAGAGTAGTCATTGCTCTTTGGTAAGTTGCACCAACATTCTTTAAAACAAAATGCATCACTCTATAACAGAATATTCCCCAAGGTGTAATGAATATGGTCTTCTCCACATCTTTAGGTTCCATCTTGATTTGATTATATCCAGAAAATCCGTTGATAAACGAAAAGACTTTGAATTTAGCTGTATTGTCTACCAACATATCAATGTGTGGTAGAGGAAAATCATCTTTCGGACTAGCTTTATTCAAATCTCTGTAATCAACACACATGCAGACTTTTCCATCCTTCTTTAGCATACGTACAATATTGGCCACCCACTGCGGATACTCAGAAATTACAAGGACACTAGCATCAATCTTCTTTTGCACTTCTTCTTTAATCTTCACTGTCATATCAGGATGAGTTCTTCTCAACTTCTGCTTAACTGGTGGGCATTTTGGCTTGAACGGCAATCTATGCTCCACAATCTCAGAATCCAACCCAGGCATGTCTTGATAGGACCAAGCAAACACATCTGAATACTCTCGAAGAATATCAATCAACCCCTTCTTAATATCATGACACAGTCGAGACCCAATCTTGACCTCCTTCACATCGTCTTCGGAACCCAAGTTGACTAGCTCAATCTACCCTTCGAACGGCTGAATGGCTTTTCCTTCATGCTCAAGAAGACAAGACAATTCATCACTTACTTTTTCATCACTTTCCTCACAGCCTCAAACACAGGGAATTCAAAATTTGGAGAAGGAGAAGGATCATTGTATTCAATGGGGTTATAAACCAACCTGCATAATGATTTGATATTTTGATTTTAGAGAAGTCAATTTATGAACAAATATTATGCAGATGGACAATTATATTATTTATTTGTGTTTTTTGTGATTACCATTTTCAGAATAAAGGAAAAAGTAAAACAAAACATCATAGATGTGGATGAATAGAATTATATTTTATTCATGATCAAATTGAAAATGCCCAACAATGTTCACTTCTCCCTTGGGCATAGGAGAAGGATTTTCAAAAACAAATAAAACTAATTAATTAGATCGATGCATAATAACAGGAATATCAACAGCGATCCAATTGTTGCAAGCCTTTCCTTGCGTCACAAAATTGGTACAATCTTCATCTTCATCATCATCTAGCACAACATCTAAGTGTTGTTCATTACTATGAATGATCCCTCGGCTATGGAAACTGAGTTGCACATCTTCAGGTCTAACCACTGGTGAACCTCGTTGGAAACCCAATCCGACTCTAATCTTGTTGTGGGAGACCTCTACCATATGCCCCCATCGATCTGACTGACCCTCTTCAACAATATTCAATGCATCTTTGAATAAGGACATGGGTGCCCCAACTCTCTTTTCCTCAGCAATAGATAAGGCCTGGAACGGAGTTCCAACCTCATCCTCAACTTCAACATAAGAGAAAGATGACAGGTAGCTGACCAACAATGCCTTCTCCCCGCCAACAATAACAAGCTTCCCATTCTTGATAAACTTCAACTTCTTATGCAACGTTGAAGTAACGACTCCTGCCTCATGAATCCATGGCCTTCCTAATAAACAACTATATGCCAGGTGGATATCCATTACTTGAAAATTAATTTGGAAGTCACTTGGACCTATCTTCACAAGAAGGTCCACCTCTATAATCACAGTCTTGCACGACCCGTCAAAAGCCTTGACGATCACGCCACTATATCTCATAGAAGCTCCTTGGTATGACAACCTGGACAAAGTCGACTTTGGAAGTACATTCAATGAGGACCCGGTGTCTACTAGCACATTTGAAAGAGCATCATCTTTGCAATTCATTGAGATATGCAGAGCCAAATTATGATTCCTTTTCTCCTCGGGGAGTTCTTCATCACAGAACTTGAGATTATTGCAAGAAGTGACGTTATCCACAATATGATCAAATTGATCCACCATAACATCATGTTCCATATACGCTTCCTCAAGAACTTTCTACAGTGCTTCTCTGTGCGCTTTTGAGTTCATTAACAGAGACAGTACTGAGATCTTCGAGGAGTTTGGAGCAACTGTTCCACTATGTTGAATTCAATTTTCTTGATTAGTCTAAGTACCTCATCATCATCACTAGGCTTCAAACTACTGGACTCACCAAACTGACACTTTCGAGCGCTAGTAGGATCTACTGCAGGCACTTCCACCTTCTTACTAACAGATATATCCTCCACATTCTTTGGGAACACCGACCCAAAGACACGACCACTGCAGGTCACCTTGGTAACATCAACAATGCTTACAATGGAACTGGTCGTAGGAAAAGGAACCTCTTGACCCTTCTCCAACATGGTTTCATTATACTGATACGGAATAGCTTTATCGGATGCATACGGGACTGGGCCCACTAACCGTATTACTAACGGTGATACCGATCGATTGCTGACGCTGTTACTGCTGCTGCTGTCGTATTGAATTACCACCTTCTCAGGAGTTCTGAAGATAGGGACTATAACATTGACATCGTCATCTATATGACATGATTGAACAATCTGAATCAAGCCTTCATCCATCCACCAGTGGATGTCCTTCTTCATAACCATACAACCTCTATGATTGACACTGCAGATAGCACAACCATCATGGTCATGCTCACAATCATTTACCAAGCAAATATCCTTGTGCATCGTCACCAAGGATCTTCTAATGAAGCATACATCGAATACCTTGAACTCCCCTGGACAACCGACCACCATATTAACAGATGAATTTCCATGGGCAGGCAATGGATGAGCTTTGACATTCGGCACACAGTCCTCAAAGGACACCATTCCATTCTTTACCTGCTTCTGAACTTCATACTTGAGGGGGTAGAAATTCTCTATATCATGTCCGGGGGCTCCTTGATGAAAAGCATTGTGGGGTTCTGGTTTGTACCACCATGGCAGTGGTTCAGGGATTTGCAGAGGATTTCTTGGTTGTAACAGGTTCTTGAGAACCAAAAACGGATATAGCTCTGCATATGTCATCGGAATTGGGTCAAAAGAGACCTTCTTCCTCTCCAAATTTGATTGTTGATGATTGTTGGTATTGTTGTTGTTGTAGGTGTCTATTCATTTGTGGTTGTTGTTGTTGTTGTTGTTTTTGACGTTGTTGTTGTTGAATTGCTGATGACTGATTTTCTGAAAATACTGGAATTACTGATGATACTTGGTGATGGTGTTGACTAGTTGGTTGACTTCTTATTACTTGAGGCCTCCTTTGCCTCACAATTGAAACTGCATTAGCTTCACTCTCCTTCTTCTTGCTGAAATCGTTGCCATACCTCTTGCGGGATGACACCTCCTCTCTAGATAATCGTCCCTCTCGGACACCTTCTTCGAGCCTTATCCCCATGTTTACCATCTCGGTGAAGTCACTGGGGGCACTGGAAATCATCCGCTCATAGTAAAATGAGCTCAGGGTCTTGAGAAATATCTTCGTCATCTTCTCTTCCTCTAAAGGAAGGGTAAATTGAGCAGCAAGCTCTCTCCATCTTTGAGCATACTCCTTGAACGTATCTTTATCCTTCTGAGACAATGACCTCAACTGGTCTCTATCTGGAGCCATATCAACATTGTACTTGTACTGCTTCACGAATGCTTCGCCCAAACCATTGAATGTGAGGATGCTCGCACTATCCAATCCCATGTACCACCTCAGATCGGCACCAGTCAGACTATCTTGAAAATGAAGGATCAAAAGATGATCATTATCGGTTTGTGTAGACATCTTTCTGGCGTACATCACCAAATGACTGAGTGGACAGGTATTCCCTTTGTATTTTTCAAAGTCAGGCACTTTGAATTTCATCGGAATCTTGACATTTGGAACCAAACAAAGTTCCGCATCACTCTTCCCAAACAAATCCTTACCCCTCAAAGTTTTCAATTCCTTGCGTAGCTCAAGGAATTGGTCCTTCATCTCATCCATCTTCTTATACATATCAGAGCCCTCAGACGGCTCAAAATGATAGATGGTGTCTTCTACACGAGGTAAAGTATGCACAACAGGTGGTGGCACAGACATGACCGGGCTAGGTGCCGGCATGGAAGCAAAGGTAGGTGCAAAGCCTTCAGGCACTAAATTCGGAGGCATTCCCCACGGGAATCTGGTAGGCATGTTGAGTGTAAAGTGAGCAGCAGTTGCAGGCATGGTAGAGGTAGCCACCTTGGAAATAACAGTCCTTTAAGGAGGAGGAGCTGTGGGGGTTGGAGAAGACTGGCTCTAAGCAGCTAGGACTGACTCCATGATGAAAGTCATATGGGCAATCTCGTCCTTTAGGTCTGTGTTCTCTTGTTCAAGATGCTCCATAATCCTTGAGTGATTGGCGCAAGTATTGTATCGATGAGTCAGCTTAGCTGAAGCACAAAAGAAACACCAATGAGACATCTTGAGAAAGAGAAACCTGCTTACGCGAATGATGCATGAAATCTAATGCTTGATTATTTTTATTTTCAAGGAACCTTCTATATTATTTGCAAATATATATATTGCAACAATTTGATATGACCATAAAAAATCTCTTTTATTTATATAATTGGAAGGATTACACTGAGTACAATTTCAGAAACCAAATGAAAAATACAAGAGAAAAGGAGACTAGTCATCCTAAGGATCCCTAACAACGATGTCAGAAGATCTGGTTGTAGGCCTGTACTTTCTTTGAATGCGTCGGATCTCGGTCTCAAAAGAAGCCTTCATCTGAGTCTTCTCGAGGACAAGCTAATCACAATCTTCTTCCAAGAAATGGAAGGTTGAGGCATACTAGAGGAAGATGAAACCTCTGGCTCTCTCTGTCTCTTCGTCACTCGATCTTCAAGTAGCTAAATAAGTGCATCCTTGTCCTTAGACTCAATCTGCAACTCTTCATGCTTTCTACTCAAAGCATGGAAATGCTCTTCACATATATCTTTCTCTTGTTTCATCTTGGCTAGCGCGTCTTCCAACTCCTCTACATCTTGGTTAGGGAGAGTTACTGGCTCAACCACAACCACATACATAGGCCTTTCAGAAGCATAAGGCATATTCAACTCCAAAGCTCTCTTCTTCACCCAAAGAGTGTAAGCTTCCAAAGCTACATAATTGCATGGACCAAGCTCGGATCTTCCTTTCCTATGCATATCATGCCAAGCATCCAAAATCTTCTGCTTCAAATGTTTGGGATCTTTACCCTCCTGATATAAAAGACCTTCTAAGAAAATGTTATTAAGTTTGTCTCTCAAGGGTAACCCAAGTTGGCGACGAGCCAAGGTAGGGTTATAGTTAATTCGTCCTTGTGTACCAATGAGAGGCACATTAGAGAATTCACCATAACTATTAATAATCTCCAAACGGCTCAAAGAAGGATCATACCAAACTATATTATCATTAGTGAGAGATATGAGTCTCAGAGACCACCTTAGACATTGTCTGTTCTCCACAAAAGTAGGTGTCTGAGGCAAGTGTGAAATAAACCACTTATACAAAAGAGGAATGCATCAGACAATAGTTCCACCATCCATAGAATTCCTTAAATGCAAAGAGAAGTACATATCACCTAACATTGTAAGCACATGATTGCCAATTAAGAAGATTCTAATGGCGTTAACATCAACAAAATCATTAATGTTAAGGAACAAAGATAATCCATAGATAAGCAACACATAGATAGCTTCAAAAGCATCCACACTACCGGCTTGAGCAAAGGCAATAGCTTCCTTGATGACGAAATCAGAAGTCAATCCAAACAACTCTCCTTTCTTCACCCAATGAGCCTCTATCTCAAACTTCTTCAAGTGAAGAGCTTCAGCAGTAAGATGAGATCTAGGAATCTATTCTAATCCACTAAAAGGTACCTTGTTAGAAACAGGTATTCCCAAAAGATGGGCATACTCCTCCAACGTAGGCACAAGTTGATAATCCGGAAAAGTGAAGCAACGGTAGAGAGGGTCATAAAACTGAACCATCACACTCAAAAATCCTTCAACTACATCAGCAGACAAAATAGATAGAAGCTTCCGATGATGTTTCTTGAAGTCCTAGGGATCTAATACAAAAGATGATAGCTTCCTTAACTCTTTCAAATTTGGACATCTGAAACTGTACTTCTTAGTGTTCCTTCGTCCATAACCCATGGTATGAAAATATTTGCAAATAATACCTTAGTTCCTTGAAACTTTCGCGAGATGAATGTTATGATGTGCATGAATGCATGAATGCAACAATCACAGATAAGGGATCACACACAAGGCAAACAAACAAAGGTCAATGGATGAATCAAGTCATTGTCAAGATCAATCATCCATTTTGGTGGATTATGGTTTACACCTTATCTACACCCAAGTTCCATTGATATTAACAAGACTTGATTGTATCATCCAAGAATCAAGGGTTTGTTGTGACTCACGAGCATGGAGTCTAGGTAAGAACCATCCCAAAGGAGTGAACTAAGGATAAAAACTTGTAGATCATGTTCTAAAAAATTCCCAGAGTCTTAATTCCGTCTATCGGATATCACAGGTTAGGATGACTGACTCATCAACCCATAATATTCTCAAGAAAAACTTGTCTGAGTGTAGTATTGCGTAACAACTGTTATCAAGTCTACACTTGAACAATCTCCGCACTACGTCCTAAATAGGCCAAGAAGGGTTAAATGTTCTACAGTCTTCAGCTTCTCGGACCCCAAATCAGAGATAGTAATGCCTAACCACAAATAACTTATGTGACATTCCTAACTCCAAAAGGGTCTCCACTGAGTAGATGGATCTCAAGCCAACTTGTTAAGGACTACTCTACACAAGTCCAACATGACTATACCATCCTCATATCTTAATTTCACTCAAGTTCGGGTTAGAACTTATCTCACCACTCAGAGATCACCAAGCACAACAAGCATATTATATCATACAAACAAATATACATACATCAAATATTAAGTTATATACACACACAAAAGTAGGCTAAACCCATTGGAGACTACTCCCCAGCAGAGTCGCCACTTAATTTCTGTAGCGGTAAATTCATGATCATCAAGCTATGGATAACCTAGACGTCAACAAAACCAGAGTCGCTACCACACTTTTATTGTTTCCAAGGAAAAAGGGAAAAGTATGAACAAAACCAAAAAAAAGAAGTTTTCAAATCAAAAATAATAAAATGTCAGAGATTTCAGGTAAGAGGGTTGGTTACACAGAGGGAAGGTGTTAGCACCCAAAGTGTCCTAGGTACTCCTAGGGAGCCCTTTTTGTGTGCGTGTGTTTTTGTATAAATGATGTTTGCAATAAATAGAATGGAGGGATGAGAAACGTATTCATTAATTATACTTTTGTATTTGACAAGACCTTCGGACTTGTGCCTAGGTACCAACATAAAAATGAGGGGTCAAAACCTCGTAGTTCGTGGTAACAATTTAAAAGTGAGTGCATTGCTTTTAAAAAAAAATTAAATTTAAAAGGCACGAGGGCCTAAAATGGTTTGAATGAGTGTTAGTTCTTTTTGCTTTTGAAATTTTAAGTCAAGTATAATTAAGTTTATTAACAAGTTTGATTAAGAAAATATTTTTAAAATGCAATGGCATAAGGCCAAAGTTTCTAGTTTGTAATAAGGTCAAAGTTTAGAAAATAGACACAAGCAAAGAAGATTTTTTTTTAAAAGGGGGAGAGATTTTGAAATTAAAGAAGTGGGGAGGAGATGAAGAGACTAAACCTAAGCACAAACTTAAAAGTTGAGAGTTGAAAAGATTTGACCGATGGGCTGCAATCCAATAGACAAGAATGTCATATAGAAACCCAAATTTCCCTTGGACTTTAGAATCAAGCAATAAATAATACACAAATAGAAAGTTGAAGAGAAATGCCTCAAATAAAGATAGCCACATCCAAACTTAACAGCTTCATGATCTTCTTCAAAATTTGCCCATGTATCAGATGACTTCAAAGATGGCATAAGTCACAGGTACAAAATAACAGCTTCACAATGATCATGTTGTAAATGAACTCAAATGGATCTTCAATATTGTATCAGATGAATGTTCACTTCACAAGCACTTGGTTTCATAAAAGTTGACATTGGCCAAGTCCTTTGCATAGGGAGTGTTGCCTAAATTCTAAGTCTAATAGTCTCAGATCAAACCAACAGTCCACACAAGATGTCTTTTAGGATTTTAGTTCTTATTATGTACATTAAGGTCAAAAGACCACACAAACAAACAAATATATATACAAACACAAAATATCACAAAATATGGTCCAAATGGACAAAGTGAAAATGACATTAAAGTAAACAACTTGAATGGTATGAATAATGGAAAATGAATAAGGCTTAAAAGTTAAAGTGCATTAATAGTAAATGACTTGAAATTAAATGTTAGTTGTTAGTGAATTAGAAGTTGGTATTGCTTTTTCTTTTCTTTTGTTTAAGTCATTCGTTGGAGAACACTCAACCCACTTATCACAGGCATGGATCCTTGAACCAAGACATCTTCCAAAGGAAGGAAAAAAAGGCCATGTTTCCACACAATACCATGAAAGAGGGGAGACTTACAATCTTACTAACTAGAATGCTATGCCTTTTTGTGTCAAAATTTAGTGCTATGTTAAGCAATCGTAATTGGACTTATGGAGAAGTCATTACTATTTGAGGTCGAGCAATGGAATTTAGGTGTTAATGCATGTTAGAGACAGTGTCATACCCCCCAATTTTGTCCAGGCGTTTTAAAATTTTCGTAAATTTGATTTCATTTTCAATTTGCATCATATGTACAGTATGACATACATTTCATCATGAATAATACCTAAAATATCAGTCGGAATAAATTCTTGAGTATACAAACAAATTGGTTAAATCATTTCTCAGGTACGTGCAAAATCAGCGGGTAAAAAGATTCGAAATTAAACTTGCAGACGCCAGTATTATTAAACCACAGTTCGCGCTTCTTAACCTGGTGTGCTCGTTATACTTTTCAACGACTTTTTCAGCTGCAATTTAATCCGTTTGAGCCTTTTAACTGATGAAAAATTATTTTAGAATTTGAAGAAACGCCATATTTTTCCAAAAGTATATTTCGTGCTAGTCATTCTAGTGCGTCCGATTTAATTTTCGAGAAAATTTTTGCCAGATTTTTATTCTTACTCAGTCGTTTTATTTTATTCTTTTGTATAAGTATTCCAATTAAATAAATGGAATTTTCCATGTCCTTATTTTATTTTTATCATATTCATTTTAGAATTTGCGACTTTTATTTGATTTAATTGGTTTGAATTATGTTAAATCAATAAAATCATCTAGAAGGGGTAACTTTGCCATTTTAAAATCATTTGTGTTTCTTTGGTCTAATCTTAGCCATCAATTTTAAATTAATCAATGGTCTTTATTAACTATCCACACTTTTCCCATTTATCCAATCAGAAAACAGTCATTTAAATAAATCAATTAATAAAGAAAGAAAATCAAAAATGAAAGTCTCTTTTCCTCAATTGGTGGTGGCCACGTGGCCATTCGGATCCATCCATTTGCAATGTTCACGTGGACAATGGGAATGGTGACTGATAATCTTCTCAACTTTTGGCCACTAAAAGACAAGAAAAGAAAAAACATTTTCAGGGATCCAACGGATCTTTTGGGGGTCTGTAGCGGTGTATTTGTTACCTTTGGATTTATTGATTAAATCAAAAGTAAATCATACAATTCGAGTCGCCACCACACTTCTATTTATCCAAAGGAAAGGTTAGAAAGCGAACAAGAACCGAGAAGTTTTATCAAAATAAAAAACTAATAAAAATGTCAAAGATCTGAGTAAGGGGTTTGGTTATGCAATGGGAAGGTTTTAAGCATCCAAAACATCCTTAGTATTCTAAGGGAGCCCTTTTCACTAATGTTGTAAGGTAGGTTGGTATTTGTGAAAAATATTTGTGCAAACATGATTGGGGAGATGAGAGAAGAATATTCAAATTATTTACAATTTTGTGTTTGAATGAATAAACCCATTGCTTACGTACCATCTTAAAAAAAGATTAGAATCAAAACCTCGTAGTTCGGGGTTAAAATCTCAAAAGGAGTTGGTGAATTGATTGGCCCAAAAGCCTTAAGGTCATTTGTTATCAAAGGGAGAAAACTCAACCTAAAACCACAAATCCAGCATGTGAGGAGAGCTTCAACATACTAGTGAGGGATCCACCCTATAATAAGTATGGAAGACTTACAGTCCAATCACTAAGGATAAGGTGAGGTTTACATCAACCACTATGATAACTCAAACCTAATAGCTAATGTTTATGAAAATCTTTGGCAAAAGTGGCCATTGGAACCACAAAAAAACAATTGAGTGAGTTGTATTTACAGATGAAAAGTATTCACAAAGCATGGTCAAAGTTGACCTAAGGATTCAATTCAAAATAAGTGTTATGAAAAGAAGTTTGGAAGATCAAAAGCATATTGCTTAGGTTTCTAATTTTTGAAAACAAAGGTTAATGTTTGCACAAAAGTTTGGCTTGGGTTACAGTGGAGGGAAGAAGAAGAATGGCTAAGTCCTAAACATATGAAGATGAAGGAGGAGAAATAAAACCACAATGGAGTTCCCTTCTTGAGATCATAGTAATGATCTAAGTAGCTCCCATCCTTTGGAATTAGCAAGCAAAAAGCAAATAACTCAAGAAATCAAGCACATAAATCAAGCTCCTAGGAATCTTCCAATGGATTTTGTATCTCTCACTTTGGATGCTCATGAGAATGGTTCTTCTATTTGGCAAGTTTTGGAATCCCTAGCACAAGAACACACAAATCAAAAGGTTCCGCAAACAAATAAAGAATGGACAATAGGGAGTTTAGAATTTGGTCATTTCAATGTACATCTTCAAGCTTTAAGCATTCTAAAGGCATGAGGCCTATTTGCTCTTTAACATTTTAAGCACTTTAAAGGCATGAGACCTAGTTGCTCTTCAAACTCCAATAGCATAGGTAAGATCCTAAAATCTAAGTCCTTTGTCCATTTGCATTTGGTTCACACAATCAAAACAAAACAAGCACAATAGTATATACACAATAATGTGCTCAAGTGAGAAAAGGCAAATTGCATTAACATAAACAT
The DNA here is from genome assembly GCF_024323335.1 of Lathyrus oleraceus. Taxonomy (NCBI): domain Eukaryota; kingdom Viridiplantae; phylum Streptophyta; class Magnoliopsida; order Fabales; family Fabaceae; genus Lathyrus; species Lathyrus oleraceus. Next base: position 300,547,454 of record NC_066579.1, read on the forward strand.
GAGCTCAAGTGAGCAAAGGGTAAAAGCAAATGAATTAATGTACAAGAATATTAAATTGTATAAAATTAAAATGCAAGAATTAAATGACTTGAATTAAAGGTTAATGGTCAATGGTTAGTGTTAGTGTGCCATAAGGCAATTTAGCGCTATGTTAAGCAATCGTAAGTGGACTAACGTAGTAGTCACACCTATCTGAGGTTGGTCAATTAAAATATAGGCAACAAACACAAGTTAGAGACCTTGACTAGTAAGCCAAGCTCCTACAACTTGCCATCACTACGCCAGAAACTGGAATAGACAGCGCCACTTAGAGGGCGCTTTATTACAAAAGCGCACTCTAAAGTGAAGAGAAAAAATAAGAAGCGAACAACTTGAATAGACAGCGCACTTTAGAGGGCGCTTTTGTAACAAAGCGCCCTCTAAAGTGAAGCGAAAAAATAATGAGGAAATGAAGGGACACCAATAGAGGACGCTTTATTGAAAGCGCCCTCTAAGGGTAACCTTAGAGGGCGCTTTTAAAAAAGCGCTCTCTATGTCCATGTACATTTCCAGTTTATAAGGCGCTTTTGGAAAGCCTTAGAGAGCGCTTTTAGAAGCGCCCTCTTAGACCCCCTTTAGAGGGCGCTTTTGTAACAAAGCGCCCTCTAAAGTGAAGCCAAAAAAAAAAATGGAGGGACAACAATAGAGGGCGCTTTTGAAAAAGCGCTCTCTAAGTCCATGTACATTTCCAGTTTAGAAGGCGCTTTTGGAAAGCCTTAGAGAGCGCTTTCAGAAGCGCCCTCTTAGGCCCCCTTTAGAGGGCGCTTTTTTTAAAAAAGCGCCCTCTAAGGTCCCCTTTAGTAAACATTAAAAATATAACATATACTGCATGTCTCTTTATTTTCCCTCTCTATAAGCTATTTCGTTTTCTCTCAACTGCGATTACTCTCTACTGCGATTACTCCCTCACCGTTCATCGTTCGTTCTCCCTCCCTCACCGTCATCGTCGCCGTTCGTTCTCCCTCCCTCACCGTTCACGTTCACTGCGTTATCCTCTTCCACCGTCACTGTTCACTTTCTTCTCCATCGTTACCGTCACCTTTAAGGTATTTCTCTTCTCCATCGTTACCGTTCACTTTCTTCATGTGTTTGATTATGGCATTTTCTAAACTTAGTTTTTCATTTTGTGCATTATGTTGATTAATGTTGTTTAGGGCAAACTGAGTTTTTTATTTCTGATTGAAAACTGATATATTTGAAGTGTGTTTGAGCTTGTGCTTGGAAGTTTGATGATTATGGATACAAGTTTGTTCATGTTCCAAACACCATAAGTTTGCATTGGTCTTTTGCATGCAGTAGGTGTGTGTGAGTTTGTATTCAATAATGATAAAAAAAAAGAGTTTAGATTGTTGTAACATGAGAGAAATGGAAGGTATATGAATGTGTTCACGTATTGAATCATTGTCTTACTTGGGTCTTATTGAATCATTTCTATATTACAGATAAAATGGCTAACCAAGACGATACCAATGCCGCGAATGAATCACGTAATAATGTTGAAAAAGAAATCAAACGAGGATTGACTGTTATGAAGTCAATCATTCGTGCAAGAGACAAGGGTGTAAAATTTGAAGTACATTGGAGTGCTGAAGACCAACTAATTGAGCCTAACGGTTCAATGTTGGCAAGTTACATTGGTTTCCTTGTTCGCCAACATATTCCGATTACATGTGATAATTGGAGAAGTCCGGACTTAAAGGTTGGCAAGGAAAAAATATGGTCGGAGATAAAGGTACTTACCATATATTGTTATATGTTTTTTTGTTGACTATTTGTTAACCATATATTGTTATAATATTACTTTATAATAACACACTCCATTTGTATGTTTTTTAGAGATCCTTTCACATCGATGAAAGCCGGCAAAAATATTGTATTCAATTGGCCGGAAAAAGACTCCGAGGATTTCGATCCTTTTTGTGCAACAAATTTCTCAAGGATGAGGAAGGAAAATTTGTTGAAGGAGAACGGCCAATGAAGTATGCCGAGATTATTTCAGCCGATGAATGGAATAACTTTGTCGCCAAACGAAGAAACGAAAAATTCCATGTAATGTCTATTAATTATGCTATTATACAATTGTTAAGTTACTTGGTTCTAATATGCCTTAAACTTTTTTATCCAGGAAGTAAGCGACATAAATAGGAAAAGGGCATCAAAACCCGCGTATCCGTACAAAAAAGGGCGTATGGGTTATGCACGGTTACAACAAAGAATTGTGAGTATATTCAAATACTATGAGCTTATACATTGTCACAATATGTTATAATTGATGATCTTATAATCTAATTCAATGTGTAGCTAGCCGAGGAGAAAAGTGACGCAACATCTCTTCCGGATCACGTATTATGGAAGGCTGCTCGGGTTGGGAAGGATGGGGCTGTCGTTGAAGCGGTCCAAAATGTTTATGACGAATGTGTAAGTATATGTAACATTATTTCTTTAATTATAACGAAAATTTTGTTAGACATATAATTCATTTTTAATCTCCTCTAATAATATTTCAGGAGACTTTATCCCAAACCGTACCTTCAACCGAGGTCCAGGATTGCAGGAGCGTACTTAGTCGAGTACTAAATGTTCCTGAGTATTCCGGTCGTGTGAGGGGTAAGGGTTTTGGTGTGACTCCGTCGTCATTTTATAAAAAAACAAAAACAAAAAATCCTACCAACAAAGAGGTGATGGAGACCTTGGCGGAGTTAAGGGCACAAGTACTCCAACTGCAAAACGAGAATGCAAGGTATAGAGAGGAAAGGTGCGCTTCCGAGGCAAAAGATACTAGTGACCGAGCTAGTATCAATCATCAACCGAAATTTCCCGAGGTAATTATATATGTTATTATGAAATTAAAATATCACTTTTTTACTTGACACATATACAAGTTAACAATAACATTTATTATTGGTTTAGGGCATTTCACCTTGTCAGCTGTATCTATCGTCACCAACTTATCGCATGGTTGGCAAGGGAAAAGTGCACAATACTTCAGGTGAATTACTTCACCATAATCCCCTCCCGGTGGGATTTATGAAAGTTTCAGTTGACCTCGTATTCGATACGGACGCCCGTCTACCATTACCTGACGTTGTTTCAGAGACAACGTTGATGCGAGATGCAGTCGGATCCTTTGTTGGTTGGCCGTCAGAGCTAATTTTCCCTGATGCCGAGGTATATATGTTCTAAATGATTATGAATATTTAGTATTCACATTTCAATTCAGCTACAATTATGATATTTAATCAATTATATGGTAATGTTAGACTCCTACAAGACCCACACATAAAGTTGGTAAAGGGATTTCAAGACGCATCGAGTCGGTTGCATCTCAAAAAGAGGTACAAATATATATACCCATTGAATTATATACGCAACGATTCTGTTGCATCACAAAAAGTCATGATTTATTTTATATGAATTTTTAGGTTCCCGGTCGAGAGTTGAAAAGCGCTGCTAAGGATATTCCAACGACGTCCAGGACAAAATCTCAAATTTTGATGCGTCTTGAGAAAATGGTGGAGGAGTCCGATATTATGCATGGGGGGGCCATTCGTACTATAAATTTTGATGAAGGTGTTTTCGGAGCTGCTCATTTCGAAATAATTGGAAAGGAGGACTTCCAACAACTTTTTGAACACACCGAATTGGGCATCGCTGTCATTCATACATACATATGGTACTCCGATCAATCTATAATTTACTTAGTTGAACAATTTATTTACACATTTCAATGAGTAGTCTAATGTTTATTATGTTTCTATTTAAGGTATATGTATGTAACATTGATGCGGGGAACTGAATTGTGTAACCGTTTCAATTTTATTGCTGCTTCCCGTATCAACGCAACGTTAATAACGAATAATTCAACATCCGTAAAGAATGATCTAGTCGATATATTCATGGCGGCCGGCGATAAGTCTACACCCAGTTTGTATTTTTTACCGTTTAATTCTGGCAACGGGTTAGATTTTCTTTCTAATAATTTCATTCTAATCTATGTATATCTTTTACGTTGAAAATTTTCATTCATCTAAATTTTTGTTTTATTTTACAGTGGTCACTGGGTGTTGGTTGCTATGGATCTTTCGAGACTAATAGTGTATTATCTCGATTCTTTATCGGGTGATTGGAGTAAATATCCGAGTATGAAGAAGACGGTTGACGCGTAAGTAAAATAAACCCTAAGTTGCTTCATTATGTCTGTCAGATTGATCTCAATATACGTTTTTATTTTGTTAGGGCAATAATAAAATTTAGATTGAAAAAGAAATACCGCAATAGGAAGGACATTACCTGGATCAGAGTTCAGGTATATATTAAGTATCTTATTTTTGCTTATAATAGTGTTTGTTTTTTTGCTTATAATAGTGTTTGTAAGAAATTAACTATATATATATTGTTTGTTTTCTGTGTAGTGTCCTCAGCAAAATAATTCGGTCGATTGCGGATTTTTTGTAATGAGATTTATGAGAGACATCATTGCGTTGAATCGTATAGACATCCCAAAAATGGTATGGAATAATAACTTAGGGTTTATTTTAATATTATCGGATATTTCATCTAATTTGTTACTAAATCATGAATATGTTTTATTCTCTTAATTGTAGTACTTTGAGGAATACAAATCTTACTCAAGAGCTCATTTGGATGAAATCAAGGATGAATTGTGTCAATTCATTGTTGATCAAAGAATCATATAGCTAGGTTGTATATTGTTGTACATATATGTATGGAATGTTGTTGTTGTATGCTGTTGTTGTATATATGTTGTATATTGTTGTTGTAATTTTACTAAATCATGAATATGTTGTTGTATATTTTTGATCAAAGAATCATATATTAATGTTGTATATATGGAGGATTAATGTTGTATATAAATGGATTCATGTTGTATATATCAATGGATTAATGGTGTATAACATTGGATTAAAGGATGAAATCAATATGAATTTTACACTTTTGCAGCATGCGAACAGGTTACCAATTAAATATCCACTGTTTTTCAAACAATTTTTTTTTAAAATAACTAACACTTTAGAGGGCGCTTTGTCCAGAAAGCGCCCTCTAAACACTTTACATTGACAACTTTAGAGGGCGCTTTTTCCTGAAAGCGCCCTCTAAACACTTTACATTGTCAACTTTAGAGGGCGCTTTTTCCTGAAAGCGCCCTCTAAACACTTTACATTGTCAACTTTAGAGGGCGCTTTTTCCTGAAAGCGCCCTCTAAACACTTTACATTGACAACTTTAGAGGGCGCTTTTTCCTGAAAGCGCCCTCTAAGGTGTCTCTTTATGGACCACTCCAGAGGGCGCTTTTTTCTTAAAGCGCACTATAATGTGGCCCTTAAAGGGCCACTTTAGACAGCGCTTTCTCCAGGAAAACAAAGCGCTGTCTTTACCTATGCCAGCGCCACTTTAGAGGGCGCTTAAAAGCGCTGTTATAGGCCAAAATAAGCGCCCTCTTTTCCCTTATTTGGCGTAGTGCATGCCAAAAGAAAAGAAGAATGATCTTGTATTGATTTAGGTTTTTTGCTTAACCAAGAAGCAACCTATCCTCAATGCAAAGCCATTCACTTGATCTATGATCAAGATGAATTAGATTTGAATCAAGGAAGATTAAACCTCCTATATGTTAAGGCTAACCACCAATCCTTAACTCATTGACCAAAAAGAAAAGATGAAGAAGAAGATGAATAAGAATGTACATGAATTGAAATTCAAATGAAATAAGCAAAGTACATTGACCAAAGATGAATGAGATCAAGGTCAAACAATGGTAAACAGAAGCAAAATGAAACTTAGAAGTCAAGAAACAAATAAAATATTTTTGGTATTTTTGAAAATTTAAATAATACTTGAATTAAAATAATCAAATAAAGGTCAAACTTCAAATCCATTTCAAACCAACTTGGAAAACTCCAAATGGATCATCCTAAGTTCAACAAAGTCAAACAAAGTTTGACAAAAATTTTCAACATTTTTGGAAACCAGAAACTATTTTTTAACAATTAAAAATGAATAAAAATAACCTAATTGAACTAAAATCTCAAATAAATCTCAAATCAATTAATAAATTGATGAGAATTTTTTCCATAGATTCATCATCGTTCAAAGAGGTTAAGAAAATATTTTTATATTTTTTGAATATTGGAAACTATTTAAAATGAATTAAAAATAACCAGAAAAGAGAAAATTCACAAAAAAATATCAAATGACAAAATAAAAAATATTAAAAATCATTTTTAGAAACTATAATTAAAAAGGGAAATAATGCAATTAGTCCCATATTTTTTGGAATTAAAATGAAAGAGTTATGATTTTTTGAATTAAAAGGAAATAAAAGAAAATAAAAAGAAATTAAATCAGAAAATAGAAATTGCCAGAAATCTTGCCGTGTTGGATCAACCTCATTAATTGAGGTGGCACATCCAAGGGACGAGAGATGCGCGCGCACGATGGTCCCAGAGCAATTGAGCAACACAAGGAATTAAAAAAAGTCATAAGATCTGACGGCTATGATTTAAACTAGAAACATAATCCAACGGCCTGGAATCAAACTGGCAAAGGGATGGTGGTGTACACCACTGTCTTCTCCAGCGAACACATGGATTCTGGCCAGAGTTGCAGGTCAACAAAACTCAACCAAAACAAGCGATCCTCATATCATTGGAAAGCTGGGGTGATGTACATCACCCCTGTGCCATTGGTTTTCACTCTAGATCCTCATAGGAAGAGAAATCATAGATGTAAAATAATGGTGTTCAATCTGAACTTGATGGATTTGCAAAATTAAACACACAATTCAATTGCCTCTTATGAGAGGACTTCAGAGGAGCCAACAACCACAAGAAATGAGCTATAATTAGTGAGTTTCGAAGGAAAAAAAGTTTGATCATCAACCTTTGAAGTGCAGATCTATGAAGCACGAGCTCTCCCAATTCTTCATTGCAGTGTGTTCTTGAGATGGAGATGGAGCAAGGATAAGGAATTTAAGCCCAATAATCAACCAATGAAGTTGAAAATTGGATCTGAAAAATGAAAGTGAAATTGCACAATTCCTTTAGAGTGAGGTTTGGATTGAGTTCTGCAGCATATAAGGCGCCTTGAGGTTGATTCTAAATGAAGCCAAGCAGCTCTATTTATAGTGAAAGGCAATGCAAGTCATGGGAATTTCATGTGCATGAGTGATGAGAGCCTCCATGCATGGGCCTGTACAGGCGCATGGAGGGACCAAATCCAATAGGAAATGCAAGCTGAGATGTAATTGAACTGAAATGGACGTGCACATGCAATTGAATTGGAGTGTGCATGAAGTTTGAACAAAGTTTCCATAATTGCACCCAAATTTTCTCCTCTTCGAAAATGCATCTTATCAAAATGAAACATGGACTTGTGGGTAATGGTTTGAAGGGTCTTGACATGAGGAACAATTTTTATGTTGAACAAAACTCCATTTGGAGTTGGGAAGTTAATGAAAATTGGTCATAAAGTTCAAGGTACAAAACATGTGCATGTGAAATTTTCCAAAATGGACCAACTTCAAGCCCTTCTGTTTCAGTGATGGAAGCTCCAAATGTAAAAACCTTCAACATCAAAGTTGTATATCTCCTCAAGACAATAAATGTGGACTCAAATTTTGCATCATTTGGAGTTTTTATGAGAAAGTTATGGGCACTTGAAGTTGGACTTTTTCTCATTTCAATGCCTTTAATCCAAAGTGACCTATAATGTTTTGCATTATCACATGTATTTATTTTAGGATTATGAAAATTTGTTCAACATAAAAAATGAAGTAGACATCTTAAAATTTCCAATTCATTTGATCCCACCTAAAAATCATGAAAAATGAGTGAGTTATGTCCTTGGGAAGTTGACCTAAAATTAGGGTTTCAGTAAAAAATGACCTATAATGTTTTGAAATGGATGATGACCTTCCAAGATTCAAATAAATTTTTGATGAACATTAAATTTGTTCATATGGTTATTAAGAACATTATTTCTCTTGGGGTCATCTTCATTTGACAAACACATCAAAGGTTAGGTCTCAGTGTATTTCAAAATAGTTGTATGAATTGACTAATCAACTTCTCAAGTCCAAACTTCACATCTTGATGAATTGATGATTGAGGACACTCACATAGGCATATATATATATATATATATATATATATATATATATATATATATATATATATATATATATATATATAGATATATATATATATAAATATATATATATATATATATATATATATATATATATATGTGCATAAAATGATGAATTAAAGAACTTCCCTTGATTGTATTTGATCATGGGTTGTGGTTGCTTCATGGGCAAGGCACAGTTGATGTATAGTTGAATTAGGGTTTCCTTGGGAAACAATCCTCAAGGCCTTTGGTTTATCTTGATCAAATTGACAAATTGAGATACTTGGGAGGCATATATGATGATTGAGAGCTTTGTGAACCATTGTCATGCTTGCTTTCCACCTCATTTAGCCATTTTTTGAGCATAGGGGCCTCCTAGGAGTCTTGGATCTTATGATTGCTCAAGCTACAAAACAAACAAAGTTAGTGACATATTTTTGTGCTTTTAGTTAGTAAACAAAATAAGAAAATAAATAATATACAATTCAAGCATGCTTGGTGGTCTCAAACCAACTCACACAAGTCCCAATCCTAGGGTAAGGAGCCAAGATGCTATGATCCTTGAGGCAAATACAATGTGCAATGATATGATGCCATGAGGGATCTTAGGGTCAAAATTAGGGTCTTACAGGGTCCACATGGACACGTGTCGAATGGATAGGGGAATTAATGTGAAGAGAGGATGCTTCACGCTGAAAGGGAGAAGGCAAAAGAAAAAAGAAAAAGAAGAGAAATTTTCCTCTCCTTCTCCACATGACCTCTAACTCAAACTTCCCTCCCCGATGCGCCTTCCATTGCCGGCGATGCATTCGCACTGCCACACCGCAACCCCACTTCTTCAACCTTGCTTCACACAAACACAAAACGGTTCAACCAAACGCCTCTACCTTGAACATCCGCCAGAATACATACCATGCCGTCACGACCACCAAACCCACCGAAACAACCTTCACCCTTTCATCTTCACACTCCTCGAACCACCGACAAAAACACTTCCTGATGGACGTCGCTCACTCTCATCCACTTCCACGCGTTTCGACTGCACCACCACCCCCTCAACCTCATCGTGTCGCAACCAACAATTTTCGTCGTTCTCATAATCGACCTTCGCGCCATCGATCCCAACGACAACAACCTATCATCTTCAATGCCGACATCCTCCGCCTCTTGTCTCTCCAACTGTAGATCCGTCCCCCGTTCATACTCCAACCGCAAATCCATCCTCCATTCACACTCTATCTGCCAACATAACCGCTCACGACCACTCACCGTGAGGAGCTTCCAACAACTTCAAGAAGATCAAACATTACAGTGACACGAACTCAACAACATTAACAACACAACGACACTCCGGGTAACAACGTTCAGATTTCATAATTGTGTTATCTTGATTATAGTTTTAATGTATGACTTGGTGTTATGTTGATCTGGCGATGTCCTTGTTCTTTCATGTTATTACTTTCGATACTAGAATGAATTCATATTATACATATTAAGTTATTTTTGTCTTAATATTTCTCGCCGATGTTGCATACCATGCACTGTGTGCTACTATGATTGTTGTTGTTCTTTGTAAAACTTGGTGTTTGGTTTAACTAAGCGTGAATCTTAAGTGTTAAGGTGATATTGGTTGGTATTTTAGTTTGGAAATGTATCCCTGTCAGGTTGAACGTAGATATGTAGTGCATTCTCTTTAGATATAATGATTTTGGTTATTGAAATTTGATTTCAATTTGTGTCTGTTTGGTCCTATGTTGGTTGATGTTTTTTTCTTGTTATAAGCATAGTCTAAAAGGAAGTTATATTTTTTAGAGAAAAATTTTCACTTCCTGCATTGCATAACCATTTGTTTTCTTGTTTTCTCTATCTTTATTTTCACTTGCCAAGTGTTGTCTTATGATTGGCGGAATGTAACTTTTTCTTAAAAAAAAACGCTAGTATGTGAGTGTGATACTACCCCTGTTATAACCATCTTTACTTTTTATTTATTTATTATTATTAAATTGGGGTTGATTAATAATTAGATTGAGCCTAATTCTAATGTTTACAATCCCATGTTTGCTTTATTTGTTACAACAATTTAATTATTTGTTTAAATGGACATTTGAATTGCTGGACTATTCTGATTTTAGATCGATTTGGTTGATAGCTTTTGAACAGTGTGATGATACAAATAATATTGTGTTGGTATTGCTTAATTTCATTGTATTTTTAATGGGATTCCTTATCTGTGGTTTCGACAATTTTAAGTCGTTATGCCACCAAATTTTAAAATATTGATTGTGTATTTTTACCGCGTTTCGATCCACATCCGACACTCCAACTCCGTTGTCGCTATGTACAAACCGGTTTATGAGCACATTGTAACCGATTTAATTAAATCAATTATATCAACATCATCACTTAATTCTTTCTCTTTTAATTATAACAAATTAATTAATTAAATTATTTCCAATTAGTTAATTATCATTAATTAATTTTAATTAACTTGATTATTTAATTTTGATTAAATAATTTTGATAATTAATCATAATTAATTTAATTAATCGATTCAATCGAACTTTAATCAATTAATTTTTATAACTAAAAATCGATCGATTTCTTTCACTATCAGCATTTCGCATCATTTCTAAACCAAAACCCGTTCAATCTTACTCATAGGCGAAAGTCTTGGTCTAACAATTTTTCTAAACCAATACAATTTCTAAAGAACATTCTTTTATAACTTAAACTTGGGATGAAAAAGAATAGAGGAAGCGTTCGCTTCACTATTTCTCAAGTACTCGAATGATTGACGCACGCCATATTACTTGAATTCTTGTCAATCGATCAAAACTTTAAACGTATAAATTCAAATTACTAGTCCAAACCAATACATATTTTTTACAAATTAAATTTCGGGTGATAAAAGATGGGAGGCGTTCGCCTCACCATCTCTCGAATAATTGAATGATTGGCGCTCGCCATATTGCTCAAATTATCGACTCCCGATTAATGTCGCAATCTTACAAATTCAATTTATTTCCTCCAAACTAATATAAACTCTAAAACATTTTTAATTCTAAATTTCAGATAAAAGAGAATGGGAGGCGTTCGCCTCACCATCTCTCGAATAATCGAATGACTGGCGCTCGCCATACTGCTTAAATTATCAATTTCCGATTAAAACACGCTAAATGAACATTGGATAAAGGAATGAGTGACGCTCGCCTCATTATTCCATGAATAAGCAAGTGGGAGGCGCACGCCTCACTACCGCGCATATTCAATTTCTGCAAACAGCTTTCAATAATAATTAAATGAAAAAATGAGTAGAAGGCGTTCGACTTATTATTCATCGAAAGAATTGAACGATTGGTGTGCACCACATTGCTCAATCTTTTGTCGTTTTTCAAAAAATATTAAACACATCAAATTTATCTGTTCCCGCCCCCGTGCGATCAAAACCAATCAAACAAAACATCTAACATATTAATTCAACTCGTCACCCCATGTGACCAAAACTCTTTTCCAAAAGAACACCGTTTAATCCTTTCTAGTACGCACAATAAACAAGTGCTTAAGCCTCCGCCAAGAATAGATAAGACAATGCTTAACCCCTAGAACGCGATCTAAACACTCGTTCATTAAAAAAACACCAATAAATCGTAGTTCCCCGAACTACGAATGCTCTGATTTCCTTATTGCACCATAAGGATACGTAGGCACGAGATTGCGATATCTTGGCGAGCACACTAATAAAAAACCTCCCCTATCCCCTTCTGAGGTTACCATTCATCTCTTATCGACCTTTATCACTTGAAGAGAAAACAAGTAACATTCAACTAGCATTCAAATAGCAAATTAGACTAAAAGGTTCCCATTGAGTACAACGGACGTGAGGGGTGCTAATACCTTCCCCTTGCATAATCGACTATTGAACCCAAATATGGTTAGGATGACCATTATTCTATTTTCTTAAAGGTTTTATCTATATTTTCCTATTCCTTCATTGGGATAAATAATGTTCGGCGGTGACTCTGTTCGAACATAGTTTTTCCTCAACTATCACGAGGGATCACATTTTTCAAGGTGCGACAGATGGCGACTCTGCTGGGGACCCTGCTCCTAGCAAGAGAGAGTCAAACCTAATTTAGTCCAATTTTCTATAAATGTTAAAATGATATTCCTTTCTTACATGTTGCATCTTTGTATCTTATTATGTTGCTTGTATGTAATTTGTTTTGATACTATGATATGGGGCTTGATATATGCTGTGAGATAAGCTTCACACCCGAGCTTTAAGGAAAACTTAGAACCTGGAGTTGTGTAGTATTGAACCTAGGGGTATACACCTCGTTGGAACAATACGAAGACTCCACCTAGAGTAGACTAATTTGGAGTTTCCATCACAATATGGCTAGTCCATTATTATGGGAAAATTTTAAATACAATCCGTGACTCTAGGAACCTCGCCTTAAACCCAAGGTTTGTTTTCATGATTAGTGATTGTGTAGAATTAAACTGAAGGGTCTACACCCTGTTCGAACAATATGAGAATCCCACTTAGATTAGATCAATGCAGAACTCCCATCACGATGTGGCTTGCCCATTATTGCGAGGAAGTTTCAAACGTTATCTGTGATTCTAAGTTTCTTCCTTGAAGACACAAACTTTAGAACCTACCTTTGGGATTTTTAGTAAACCAAAAAACCTATGCTTCTTCCTATTATCCTGACATACCCGACGTGTGAATGATCATGAGTATTTGTATTCCTTTGCGAAAAAGCATGGCAAGATTTCATGCATTTGCATATCAATAATATGAATTGCATATCATTTTCATGAACCAGAAACAGAGAAACTTACACCATATTCTACCCTTTGTCTAGTAACACTGACTACTCGACACCGGTACGAGACACGCCGCAACTACAAGATGACACTCGAACAACTTGAGGCAAATCAAGTTTCAATGAGGACAGACATTGACTCCATGCAGGAAAAGATGGATCGTTTGCTTGAGACTATGTTGCTCTTAGCCCAGAAGGAAAAAGATAATGAGACAAGCGCCAAAGCCAGAAAAGTTGCTGCTCAGTTTGGATCGTCGTCGCTTAGCATCCCTGGAGTAACTAACCTCGATGGTAATCCTGCCCATCCTAAAGGAGGACCTATCCCTATTCCTATTCCAATGGTCAATGTGAACCCCCAAGAACATTCTGCTGCATCTGCTCGACATGGATCCGTGATGGGTGATGAAGATCAGTATGATGCTTTCTTCATGCCACAACCCACCAAACCTGTTGTTGGAAGCCTCCTAGACCCACCTTTAGAGAAACTCCACACTTTGGAAGAGAAATTCAAGTCCTTGGAGGTTCACACTACTCCCGGTTTGGACGTCGTCGATATGTGCTTGGTGCTTGGTCTACTGATTCCACAAAAATTCAAAGTCCTGGACTTTGACAAGTACAAAGGGATCAGCTGCCCTAGAACTCACCTCAGAGCTTATTGTCGCAAGATGGCTGCCTGCATCAGCAATAATCAACTCTTGATTCATTACTTCCAAGATAGCATCAGTGGGGCATCCTTGGAGTGGTATATGCAGCTAGAGAGAGGATAGGTCCAATCATGGAGAGATCTCGCTGAAGCCTTTCTTAGGCATTACCAATACAATACTGACCTGGCACCCAATCGCACCCAGCTGCAAGATATGACTCAATGTAACAATGGGTCATTTAAGGAATACGCCTGGTGATGGAGAGAGCTTGCAGCTCATGTCCAACCTCCTCTCCTTGATAAAAAGTTAATTGATATGTTTATGGGAACTCTTCATGCCCAATACATGGAGAAGATGGTAGGATCCAGCCTCCCAACTTTCACCGAGGTTGTTTCCATGGGAGAACGAATTGAAAGCCAGATCAGGAAAGGAAAGTTGCCTTGTGCCGTCAATGCTTCAAGTGGAATGAAGAAATCATATCCTAACCTCCCGAAGAAGCCAGAAGGACAGGCCAATGCCATAATGGGAGGAGAAGGGCATAAGGCACATCCATATGTTCCTATACCTTACCATCAGACTGTCGTTGTCACGTCAGCAACCATATCAGCAACCATATCAACAACCATATCAGCAGCCATATCAGCAACCAACTTACCAGCAGCCACACGAAAATCAATAGCAACATGCTCCACAACAACGTCAACCTAACCAACAAAGGGTAAGGAGGCCAGAAAGACATTTTAGTCATCTACCAATATCATACAACAAGATCCTTCCCTACCTGCTAAAGGATGGATCAATCACTTTGAAGGAGCTAACGCCTGCAACTCCACCATATCCACCAGGCTATGACACCAATGCTCACTGCGAGTATCATATGGGTTCCCTAGGCCACACAGTGGAGAATTGTAAGGCCTTCAAACATAAATTTCAAGACCTGGTGACAGTAAAGCAATTTCTTTCACGCCAGTCAGGCCAAATGTTGTGACAAATCCCATGCAGGCGCATGCTGAGCAGTAGGTGAATTTCAAAGATAAAGCTTTGAACCGACATGAACGAGCAGAACAATTCCTAACAAAGCTAGCTTGACAACAAATCAAGAGATGAAGGCCCGTTTCCTTGAATGAAGGCAATAATTATGCCATTTTTTTTACCATTTCGCATTCTTATAATTTGTTCTTGTTTGTCTAAGTACTGTTTGCTTTAAACATTGTTATTTGTATTTGGTCTTACTAATGGGATGATTATGCATATTTTGAATCAATATTTTCATATTCACTCGTTTATTGCAAGGCACAAACACATACTTTTCCACTTCACCTTCTTTATCACACTATTGTTAGCAAGTGTTCGAAAGAGGATGACGAAAACGAAATACTCATAATTGTTGATTGTATGCTTTCGGATAAAATCCTGCTAATGATGTACAGGCATTGTTTCAAAATCCAAAACACCGGAGAGATAAGGAGTTAATCCCTAGTCAACCAGTTCGAACCTAGAAGTAGAAGTTTCTTTCGGATCTAAAAAAAACCCTTACATTTAACCTGGGGCAGGGTAGTGTCATACCCTAAATTTTACCCTGAGTTTTTCACTCGCATCAGCATAACATAAATCGATCCATTTTATCGTGCATTTCTTTGGTTAAAAGGGTCTATCAGTGTTTACATGAAAAGCCAGGAGTTCTAGCATTTTATATGATCTTGATGATGTTCATTCAGTCATCTATTGATTAAGAAGTTGAAAGATTTGATTTCTCAATCTCAATGCACCATTTGTTTCCATTTCATCATGATTTCAGAGGATCAGAGGGTGACAATTAAGAGTATTGTCGTCATCTAAATCTTTGCATAATTTTATTTGTGTTGGAGAATCAGAAGCAAATGGTCTAAGGGAGATTCATTTACGTCTGATTGTCTGTTCACATTTATTCAGTCAGCAATTTATTTCATTTACAAGACGTTTACGTTTTATACTTTTCATAACATGCATTTTTGTTTCGTATAGTTTAGAATATCATTTGGACGAATTTTTCGGATCTACAGACAGACTAGTCAAATCGTTTCTCCATTGTGCATTGAATTAGCCAGCGATTTTTTTTCAAAATTAACCTTTTAGACGTCAGTTTTCTTGATCTACGGTTCACGTAGTTCAACCTGGTATGCTCGTTTCAATTTTTTTAATACTTTTCCGATCGCGTTTTTATCCGTCTGAGCCTTTTAAACAATCAATTTTTATTTAGTTTAAAATTTGATCAAAATTTGTATGTTTCTGAGAAGTTTATTCCACGCCAATAATTTTGGTGTATTCAATTTAATTTTTCGGGCATTTTTACACCCAATTTTTGTTAGTTTTTTTTAATCAGTTTTTCTTACTATTTATTTATTTCTTTTTATTATTATTATTAGCCAAATTAATTAGTGAGATTAATTAGAATAAATTATGTTTGTCAATATAATTTTATTTATGTTTTATTATTACTATTATTTTCATTTATGTTTGTAGATATGATTTTGTTTTTGTTTTATTATTTTTATTTTATTTAATCCATTTTAAAAAATAATCAAAAAAAACTTTGATTTTTATTTTTATTATAACAAGTGTTTTAGGAGAAGTTAAGAAAATATCCCTTCTAACCAAATGGACAAATGAAGTTGAGAATTGACTTTTGGAAGAGACCAATCAAACTAGCACATGTCAATCTTCACTAACCCTCATCTGACTTTTATCAATCCATCGCCAATCTCTGCTACACATATAGAAACAAGGACAACAACCATTTTAAGTTTTCGAAAAAAAATATATACCTCCTACTACCACCTTCCATAAACCACATCATTCAACCTTCCTCATCATCACACCATTTATGTTTCTCTTCTTCATTTCCATAGTTATCTCAGTTCACCTCTTATTATCCCCACTACCCAACACCAACAATCCGCAAAATTATAGGTAACAAACCACAACAAATTTCACCGTTTCCAAACCGAAAACTATCATTTTTCAACTACAGCCCTCACAAAACTTACACAAACGGCCTCAACTCAACCTTCTTCTTCCTTTCGCCTACAGTAACCCAACACAATATTCACGGTCGACCATTACCATTTCATAAGAATAACAAAAATAGAGACAGAAAGCCAAACTAAAGTTCACCGTCAATAATTTTTCATTGAATTAGATTTCAAAACAAGAATACATTGTTTTTTAAAAAATATTACAATCAGTGAAGCAAAAAAGTGAAGAGAAGATTGAAATTGAAAAGTTTGCAAATGCCGACATCCCATGTTGCAGATCTTCTAATCACAACGCGAGCGTCACCACCAATCGAGTTCAGGTCTAACAAACCACCACGCGAGAACTTGCTGAAATAACTCCGCTTACCACTGCAAACTCTCTGTGAATCGTCAGACCCGCCATTTTCGCACATCCCTCAGTGCCATACACGATCCAAGATCCGTGTCATCGCCGGTAATGCTTTCTATCGTTCATTTTTATAATTTTGAAAGAGATAGGAGATAATCATTTGATTTAATTTTCTAAAACTTTCTTTTACAGTTTTTGTTAAAAAAAAAGAAGGAATTCATTTTGTTTAGAAAAGTAGAGAGACAAGAATCCATTGTGATTCACGTTTTTTTATTAAAACCAAGAGATAAATTTTTTATTTTCCAAGTTTGATTTAACATTAATTTTGAAAAAGTCAACATACATTATGGTGGTGAAGTATATGTGGTTGTTTTAGCTTTTACTCACCCTTTAATTTTTTTAAGTATTATTATATTTAGTTTTTAGATTAAAAATGTCTGATATTTATGTTTTGAGTCGCTCTTGTATAACTTTTGGTATTGGTTGTTTCAAATTGCAAGAATGCTGTTTAGCATCAAATTTATTATTCTTTTTTATATTGATTATTATTATTATTATTATAGTTATTTAATATTTATCGATTAATTATTATTATTATTATTATTTGATTTTTTATTTTTGCTGTAAAATTTTAAATTTTAAATCATTATTTTGATCACTAATTATTAATTTATTATTGTTAATTTTATTGGTTGATTATTATTTTTATTTATTACTATTAATTATTATTATTAATATTCATTTTACTAATTAGTATTGTTATTATTATTTATTTATTCATTTTTACTTTTATTTATCATTATTTTATTATTATAATTACTATTTGTCTACTATTATTCTCATTATTATTTATTAAGTTAATTAAATTATTTAAATAGAAAAAAAATTGATTTATTTATCTGATTCATTTTTCACATATGCGAAGCTATTTTGAAGTTAAAAATTCAGTTTAACTTCAGAAGTTGCTTACACGCATAAAATTTTGTTGACTGACCTCAAATAGCGTGACTCATACATGAATTTGTTTAACATATCGCTAAATTTCTATTAGTTTAAATTTTGATTTTTACTTCGAGTCCCTTGAATTTCTCTTGGGCCTTCTTACAACGAGATTCTTTTATTTTTTCAACAGTCTTTCAAAACTTATATCATTTAATCATCGTATCATATCCCCAATCGATAAATTGTACCCCCATTCCCAAAAATTTGTAATAAATTTACCGCTTTTGTTTACTTTATTATATTATTTGATTGTTAATTCAAAGATTAAAATCAACCATTTTTAGAAAATAACAAAAAACAAATACTTGATCCAACGTCGAGCAATTTTTAAAAAAATTAGAACCATTTTCATATCCACTTCTCCGTCATTTTTAAAACTTTCAAATCATTTCATTCTATTTCGATTTAAACGCAAAGAATAAAAACATCGATCCAACATCGAGTGCATTTTTCCTAGTCAAATTCAAAATACCTAATTATATTTAAACACTATTTCAAAAAAGATGAAAAGGGATATGGTATCGATTCTTCGATTCCTCTCCTCAATTACAAGGATACGAGTAGCCTTACTCGGCCATTCGAGAAATTGTCATCTGTTAAAAACTTCTAAACCCCCGACACATCCAAATTCTTTTCACAAGTAAACTTTAGACACTTGATCCAACGTCAAGTCGTCCCCCTATTTTCAAAAGCTTTTCACAATAAAAATGGAAGAAACTGATTAAGGTTAGACTTTCTCTGTTTCAGATGTTAGGATACTACTATAGAGCTCAATGTTCAAACATTTGTCTTCCATATTAAAATACAATAATTACTAGATTTAGGTGATTTCTCTTATAGAAGAAAAAGATTGATTGGGTATCGACCTTCTCTTTCTCAATTATTTGGACACTACTGTAGAGCTCTATGTTTGATTAATCGTCTTCCGTTAATGAACTTTAACCTAATTTGCCACACATTTTCATAACAAACTTTTGGATGAAAAGAGAGTGATTCGGCTTAGGCCTCTTCCTTTTCGAGCATCTGAGTACTGCAGTAGAGCTCCTTGCTTGGATGTTTGTCTCCGCTTAAAATCAACTCAAACTCATCAAACTTTTTTTCCTCCCTTGTGCGACTCCGAATACATTTTCAAAAAAGAGTATGCAACATCTATTTTGATGTGAAACAAACAAAGACTTCAGCCTCCAAGAGCAAGCAACAAGTAAATGTTTAATCACTCAAATGTGATCCAAGTATCACTCTCTTTAAAAGCAATACATCTAGTAGTTCTCTTTGGATAGAACTACGTATGCCTTGAGTTCTTCATAGCACCTGAATATACGTAGGAGCAGGATTGCGAAATCTTGTCAGGCACATTAATATTCAAAACCCTAAGTCTTTCTTTTCTTTCATTCTCTTTCCTCACTCGATAAGTATAAATTCGCAAATGATATCATGCTAACACTCTTACACGAAACTAACTAGATGGGCCCCATCGAGTACGATGGATGTGAGGGGTGCTAATACCTTTCCCTTGCATAACTGACTCCCAAACCTGATTTGGTTGCGACGACCATTTCTTTTTGTTTTTCCCGGGTTTTATCGATATTTTCCCTTTCCCTCTTGGGGAATAAATAAAGTTTGGTGGCGACTCTGTTTTGTTTATATTTTGAGCGTTCCTTACGCTCGGGTATTTTTCGCGCCGCGATAGGTAATGTTTAGTTAATCTGACTACGCATCCAAATGACAAGATGAAGTATCCCATGTGAGGATCAACCACATGACATTCGTCGCACACGTCCTGAAGTGTCGAAGGAGTCATACAAAATCCAAAAGTTATGTTATTTGTTCTTCAATGACCAATGACTTGGCAGTCACAATTTTCTAAAAAAAATCAAAGAAAGAGCCCGCTAAGTCAAACATCCTAAAAGGAGACTTAGGAAAAAATTAGCGCAATCCCGATGGACTAAAACCTCACAAGGCGGTCCAGGAAAAAGTTAGGGATCAAAATAAAAATCAAAAGAGACAATGAAAGTCCCCAACAAAACAGGATTCGGTGACCACCATACCCGAATCAAAGGGTCACCAACATCCATGGAGAGCAAAATAAGATGACTGTCATTTCAAGAGATTTTACACTGCTGAACTCTCGTAAAAGTAAAGTGGGTGTTAAGTTAACTGAATGGAGGATTGAAGATCATCATGAAGAAGGGGTGGGTTAAAATAAACTTTGAGCCTTATATCCATTTGTTTCAATAACTGTGAACCAAGCCACCTTACAACCTTTAAAAGACCTAATTGAAGTAAGGTTTATTCTGAAAGCATGCTACAACAAGGTTGTGTAAACTGACTCCTAGAGATTTGCTAATATTCTATTCTCACTATATCACTCACACACTAGCTAAATCAACACCGCGTTTGGATTCATGGTCCACTCGTCACACACTACCACAACATTCCAAATGAATTATTGTTTTTGAAAACTTGCATAACTATTGCATTAAAATCACCATCTCTTGAATGAAAAATTCTTAACTGCAAGTCGATACTTGACATCAAGGTTCCGACTAGGGGCAATGCGAGAGGTACTTGATCGTTGGTGTTGACACGAATCAAAACCACCTCATAATCCAATGGATCAGGGGCATGGCAATCTAATGTTTGTGTTTACCTAAGATTTTACGAGTATAAGACAAGTCTCCAGGTAACAGTTAACCATGGAGGAAAAACACTTCAATACTCAGTCCGTCTGGGGGAAGTCCCTCGAAAACTCAATTAGGGGCAAAATACCCCAAGAGTACAGTGAAAACTAACTTCTAAAGATCAGTCGATTAAAGAAAACCGTTTTGAGAGCCAGCTAATCAGGGGCAGACCATTGCAAGATTTAGACATTGGAGGAAGCAAACTCGGACCATGTCATGGGATAACCACTCCTAAAAGTTCCCTTTTAACGAGAATTCCTTTAAATACCCTACAAATTGGGGCAAGACAAGTTGCAAGAAGCAAGTTCCTACTGTGTCAGACACTAGCAACTATTTGATTTCACAACAAAGTGTTGAAAGTTCATGCTAGTGCAACATCATATCTTGACAAGAATCCTTAGGGCATATCAAAAGCATAACCATCATGCATTGATCATGTCGCTATGCTCATTTACAGGTTTTCAGGCCCATTAGTAAAAGAAGTCGAGATCTTCTCAAGGGTAAAGACACAACGTAACAACAAGAAATCAAACTCGGGGCACCAGGAGTATCCACATCCGTTGTGTGTTCATCACGTCATCAATTACCGAGTGTCGAGAAGTCAGATCCTTTCACCACCCAAGAGTCCAACCCACATTGACAGTTACTAGAAAAACCAAAGTCCACCTGGATGGCATCCTCATAAAAACAAATGTAATCAACATTGGTATCCAGAAAAGGTGTCTCCAATCTTTATTGCATTCAAACATACATGACATGTATCACTTCATGTATAAAATTTGAAAAATAAAAATATGTCATGCATATCATTTATGCATATAACACGAAATAGGATCCAAGGATAATCATCAGTATCTAGGTCAATCCGCAGTTACGTCATTTGGCATCTTCTTTGAGTGAGTTCCTACCCTATGTTGTTTTCATTGGGTGTTTCCCATTGAGTTACATTTGTTAACCTTTTGTTGATGAGATGTCATCCTCAGTTAACTCAATTGATGTTTCTTTAAACTCCTACCTTGTTTCTCGTTGAGCGTCCCTTAATGAGTTGTTTCTTGTAACCTTCGGTAGAGTGGAAATTACATCTTTCCAGAGAATATTTTTCTGCAACCTATTGTTCTTGATATTCCCAAGCAAGTCTTACCTAGTGATGTTCCACTACTACCCAACAAGTCTGTTATTTAAACTTTTGTCGGTAGTCTGATTTTCCAACGGGTTTTTCCTAGTATCATCGTTTTGATGGAAGTCCCTTAGTGAATAATATTAATCATTGTCCTGTTTACGATAACCATTATCCTTTTGGTAATGGTAAATCCTTGGCATTTATTGATCTTACCGTCATCCTTTTGGTGTCGATAATCCTTGAAGTTATTGGTCTAACCTTCATCCTTTTGGTGAATGGCGACCTCTCATTATTAAAACTTATTGTCATCCTTTTGGTGGTAACAAGTTTTGTCATTTGATCTTACCGTCATCCTTTTGGAATTGGTGATCCTTTAAGTTTTATCCTAACCTTCATCATTTTGGTGAATGGAGACCTCTGAAATTGTTACAGCTTACCGTCATCCTTTTGGCATCGGCGATCCTTGTGGCGATAGAAATCCTTGTCATTATGATTCAACCATCATCCTTTTATTGATGGTGATCTTTGTTATTATGTCAAATCCTCACCCTTTTGGTTATGGTGTCTAGTTCGATCTTCATCATCCTTTTGGTGATAGAGATTATGGAGTTTGGTTTAATCTATCATCCTTTCGGTGATTGCGACATTTGGAAAGTTCAATCTTATTGTCATCCTTTTGGTGTCAGTAATATTCAAAGTTATTATGACTTAGTATCATCCTTTTGGTGGTAACAAGTTTTGAATTTATGATATCACCTTCATCCTTTTGGTGATGGTGAGCATTGAGGTTATTGACTTATTTTCATCCTTTTGGTGATAACAAGTTTTGTTGTTTGATATTACCTTCATCCTTTTGGTGACGGTGATCATTAAAGTTATTGACTTATTATCATCTTTTTCGTGGTAACAAGTTTGGTTTTGATCTTACCTTCATCCTTTTGGTGATGGTGATCGTTTGAGTTGTTATGACTTACTATCATCCTTTTGGTGGTAACAAGTTTTGTTGTTTGATAATAACTTCATCCTTTTGGTGATGGTGATTGTTGACTTATTATCATCCTTGGTAAGAAGTTTTGTTGTTTGATCTTGCCCTCATCCTTTTGGTGATAACAAGTTTTGTTGTTTGATCTTACCTTCATCCTTTTGTTGATGGTGATCATTGAAGTTATTGACTTATTATCATCATTTTGGTGATAACAAGTTTTGTTGTTTGATCTTACCTTCATCCTTTTGGTGATGGTGATTACTGAAGTTATTGAATTATTATCATCCTTTTGGTGATAACAAGCTTTGTTGTTGGATCTTACCTTCATCCTTTTGGAGATGGTGATCTTTGAAGTTGATAAGTTAACTATCATCCTTTTGGTGGTAGTCCTGCTATTATCCTTTCGGTAATGAAAAGCTTTATTAGGATAACCATCATCCTTTTGGTGATGAACATCATCCTTTTGGTGATGGAAAACTTTGAATGTTATTGGGTCTAACTAGCATCCTTTTGGTGATGGCCATTTTTATTAATTCTACTGCCATCCTTTTGGTGCTAAAAACCCTTTCAGTTTTAGTCTCACCGTTGTCCCTATGTCAATAACGACCCTTTGCAATATTTGAGTGTCGACTCGAGGGTTGGCATTGATTGGACGCCCTACCCCTAATATCTTGGTGCTGTTAGAACTCATTACATTTTCTTTCTACATCTTTCCATTGCATTTCGAAGGACAAAATTCGGGTCTTTTTCGCATTTAATTATCTTCCACCACAAATGTACTAAGACTGTTGTCATTCTTACCTTCTAGTTCAAGTTAATTAAATAGGGGCAGCTGTCTTACCCCCCATTTTTGTCCAGGCATTTTAAAATTTTCGTAAATTTGATTTGATTTTCAATTTGCATCATATGTACAGCATGACATGCATTTCATCATGAATAATACCTAAAATATCAGTCGGAATAAATTCTTGAGTATACAAACAAATTGGTTAAATCATTTCTCAAGTACATGCAAAATCAGCGGGTAAAAAGTTTCAAAACTAAACTTGCAGACGCCAGTATTATTAGTCCACGGTTCACGAAGCTTAATCTGGTGTGCTCGTTATATTTTTCAGCGACTTTTTCGGTTGCATTTTAATCCGTTTGAGCCTTTTAACCGATGAAAATTTATTTCAGAGTTTGAAGAAACACTGTATTTTTCCAATAAGTATATTTCGTGCTGATCATTCACGTGCGTCCGATTTAATTTTTTGATCAAATTTTCGCCCAACTTTTATTCTTAATCATTCGTTTTATTTTTATTCTTTTGTCAAAGTATTCCAATTAAATAAATAGAATTTTCCATGTCTTTGTTTTATTTTTATCATATTCGTTTTAGAAGTTGCGAATTTTATTTGATTTAATTGGTTTGAATTATGTTAAATCAATTAAATCATATAGAAGGGGTAACTTTGCCATTTTAAAATCATTTGTGTTTCTTTGGTCTAATCTTAGCCATAAATTTTAAATTAATCAATGGTCTTTATTAGCTATCCACACTTTTCCCATTTATCCAATCAGAAAACAATCATTTAAATAAATCAATTAATAAAGAAAGAAAATCAAAATGAAAATCTCTTTTCCTCCAATTGATGGTGGCCACGTGGCCATTCTGATCCATCCATTTGCAATGTTCACGCGGACAATGGGGATGGTGGCTGATCATCTTCTCAACTTTTGGCCACTAAAAGACAAAAAAAGAAAAAATGTTTCCAGGGATCCAACGGATCTTTTGGGGGGCCACCATGGACACGTGTAGAACGGAGAGGGGAGTTAAAGTGAAGAGAGGATTCTTCACGCTGAAAGGGAGAAGACAAAAGAAAAAAGAAAAAGAAGAAAACTTTTCCTCTCCTTCTCCATATGACCTCTAACTAAAACTTCCCTCCCCGGCGCGCCTTCCATTTTCGGCGATGCATTCGCACCACCATATCACAACCCCACATCTTCAACCTTGCTTCACACCAACACAAAACGGTTCAACCAAACGCCTCTACCTTTAACATCCGCCAGATTACATACCACGCCGTCGGACCACCAAACCCACCGAAACAACCTTCACCCTTTCATATTCACACTCCTCGATCCACTGACAAAAACACTTTTCGACGGTCGTCGCTCACTCTCATCCACTTCCACACATTTCGGCCCCCCCCCCTCAACCTCATTGCGCCGCAGCCAAAAATCTTCGCCGTTCTCACAAACGACCTTCACGCCATCGATCCCACCAGCAACAGCCTATCATCTTCAACACCAACATCCTCCGCCTCTCATCTCTCCAACCGCAGATCCATCCTCCGTTCACACTCCAGCTTCCAATATAACCGCTCACGACCACTCACCGTGAGGAGCTTCCGACAACTTCAAGAAGCTCAAACATTACGATGACACGAACTCAACAACGTTAACAACACAACAACAATGCAGGTAACAACGTCCGGATTTCATAATTGCATTATGTTGATTATAATTTTAATGTATGACTTGGTGTTACGTTGATCTGGCGATGTCCTTGTTGTTTCATGTTAATACTTTTGATACTTGAATGAATTATTATACATATTAAGTTATTTTTGTCTTGATGTTTCTCGTCGATGTTGCATACCATGCACTGTGTGCTACTGCGGTTATTGTTGTTTGTAAAACTTGGTGTTTGGTTTAACTGAGCGTGAACCTTAAGTGTTAAGGTGATATTGGTTGGTATTTTAGTTTGAAAATGTATCCCTGTCAGGTTGAACATAGATATGTAGGGCATTCTCTTTAGATATAATGATTTTGGTTATTGAAATTTGATTTCAATTTGTGTCTGTTTGTTTCTATGTTGGTTGAAGTTCTTTTTTTGTTATAAGCAGAGTGTAAAAGGAAGTTATATTTTTTAAAAATAAATTCTCACTTACTGCATTGTATAACCATTTGTTTTCTTGTTTTCTCTATCTTTCTTTTCACTTGCCAAGTGTTGTCTTATGATTGGTGGAATGTAACTTTTTCTTTAAAAAAAAGACGCTAGTAGGTGAGTGTGATACTACCCCTGTTATAACCATCTTTACTTTTTTTTTTAATTTGTTATTATTAAATTGGGGTTGATTAATTGAGCCTAGTTCTAATGTTTACAATCCCATGTTTTCTTAATTTGTTACAACAATTTAATTATTTGTTTAAATGGACATTTGAATTGTGGGACTATTTTGATTTTAGATCGATTTGGTTGATAGCTTTTGAACAATGTGATGATACAAAGAATATTATGTTGGTATTGCTTAATTTAATTCTATTTTTAATCGGATTCCTTATCTGCGGTTTCGGTAATTTTATGTCGTTATGCTGCCAAATTTTAATATATTGATTGTGTATTTTCACCGTGTTTCGATCCACATCAGACACTCCAACTCCGTTGTCCCTATGTACAAACCGGTTTATGAGAACATTATCACTGATTTAATTCAATCAATTATATCAACATCATCACTTAATTCTTTCTTTTTTAATTATAACGAATTAATTAATTAAATTTTGTCCAATTAGTTAATTATCATTAATTAATTTTAATTAACTTGATTATTCAATTTTGATTAAATAATTTTGATAATTAATCCTAATTAATTTAATTAATCGATTCAATCGAACTTTAATAAATTAATTTTTATAATTAAAAATTGATCAATTTCTTTCACTATCACCATTTCCCATCATTTCTAAACCAAAACCTGTTCAATCTCACTCATAAGCGAAAGTTTTGGTCCAACACCGAGTGTTTCTATTTAAATCCAGTTATTCGCGCAAGTTCAAATCATTTTTATAAACCAATACAAATTCTAAAGAACATTCTTTTATAAC
Organism: Lathyrus oleraceus; assembly: GCF_024323335.1. Lineage (NCBI taxonomy): Eukaryota > Viridiplantae > Streptophyta > Magnoliopsida > Fabales > Fabaceae > Lathyrus > Lathyrus oleraceus. The sequence continues at coordinate 300,574,134 of NC_066579.1, forward strand.
TTAAACTTGGGATGAAAAAGAATAGAGGAAGCGTTTGCTTCACTATTTCTCAAGTACTCGAATGATTGGCGCACGCCATATTACTCGAATTCTTGTCACCCGATTAAAACTTTAAATGTATAAATTCAAATTACTAGTTCAAACCAATAAATATTTTTTACAAATTAAATTTCGGGTGATAAAAGATGGGAGGCGTTCGCCTCACCATCTCTCGAATAATTGAATGATTGGCGCTCGCCATATTGCTCAAATTATCGACTCTTGATTAAAGCCGCAATCTTACAAATTCAATTTATTTCCTCCAAAATAATATAAACTCTAAAAAAAATTTAATTCTAAATTTCGGAAAAAAGAGAATGGGAGGCGTTCGCCTCATCATCTCTCGAATAATCGAATGATTGGCACTCGCCATATTGCTCAAATTATCAATTTTTTATTAAAGCACGCTAAATGAACATTGGATAAAGAAATGAGTGGCGCCCTCCTCATTGTAGCGGGGTATTCGTTACCTTTAGATTTATTGACTAAATCAAAAGTAAACCATACAAGTCGAGTCGCCACCACACTTCTATTTATCCATAGGAAAGGTTATAAAGCAAACAAAAACTGAGAAGTTTTATCAAATCAAAAACTAATAAAAATGTCAGAGATCTGGGTAAGGGGGTTGGTTATAAAATGGGAAGGTTTTAAGCACCCAAAACATCCTTAGTACTCTAAGGGAGCCATTTTCATAGTTGTTGTAAGGTTGGTATTTGTGAAAATATTTGTGCAAACATGACTGGGGAGATGAGAGAATAATGTACAAATTATTTACAATTTTTGTGTTTGAATGGATAAACTCATTGCCTACGTACCATCTTAAAAAAGATTAGGATCAAAACCTCGTAGTTCGGGGTAAAATTCTCAAAACAAGTTGGTGAATTGATTGGTCTAAAATCCTTAAGGTCTTTTGTTATCCAAGGGAGAAAACTCAACCTAAAACCACAAATCCACCATGTGAGGATAGCTTCAACATGCTAGTGAGGGGTTAACCCTATAATAAGCATGGAAGACTCATTGTCCATCACTAAGGATATAGGTGAGTATTATATCTACCTCAAGGATAACTCAAACCTAATAGCTAAAGGTTATGAAAAGTTTTTGATAAGAAAGTAGCCATTGAAACCACAAAAATATTTGCATGAGTTATATTTACCATTGAAAAGTATTTACAAAATATGGCAAAGTTGACTTAAAGATTCAATTCAAAATAAGTGTTATGAAAAGAAGGTTTGAAAATCAAAAGCATAATGCTTAGGTTTCTAATGTTTGAAAACAAATGTTAATGTTTGCACAAAAGTTTTAGCTTGGGTTAGAGTGGAGGGAAGAAGAAGAATGGCTAAGTCCTAATCATACAAGAAATGAAGGGAGAAGAAATAAGACCATAAATGGAGTTTCCTTCTTGAGATCATATTTATAATCCAAGTAACTCCCATCCTTTGGAATAAGAAAGCAAATAAGTGTATACTCAAGCAATCAATCAATCAAGCAAGCTCTTAGAAGATCCCCCAATGGCTCTTAAATCTCTCTCTTTAGAAGCTCATGACAATGGTTCTTTATTTAGGCTCAAAGTTGGAATCCCTAGCACAAGAACACACACATCAAAAAGTTCTATAATGCAAACAAAGAATGGACAAGAAGGAGTTTAGAAATTGGTCCTTTCAAAGTACTCTGACACATTTATAGAATTCTAAAGGCATGAGGCCTAGTTGCTCTTTGACATTTTTTAGCACTCTAAAGGCCTAAGGCCTCGTTGCTCTTTGACTCCATCTTTGCATACGGAATGTCCTAAATTCTAAGTCATTTTTGTCCATTTTGCATTTTTGGTCCACAACAATCAAAACAAAAGCACAAGCACAATAATATATACACAATTATGTGCTTAAGTGAGCAAAAGGCAAATTGCATTAACATAAACATGTGCTTAAATGAGCAAAGGGCAAAAGCAAATGAATAATATGTACAAGAGTAATAAATTGCATAAATGTAAATTGCAAGAATTAAATGTAAATGGTTAATGGTTAGTATTAGTGTGCCATAAGGCAATTTAGCGCTATGTTAAGCAATCGTAATTGGACTTATGTAGAAGTCACAACTATCTGAGGCCGGTAAATAATAATGTAGGCAACAACACAAGTTAGAGATTTTGATTAGTGAATCAAACTCCTACAACTTGCCATGCCAAAAAGAAGATAAGAAATGATCTTGTATTGATTTAGGTTCTTTGCTTGATTAAGAAGCAACCTATCCTTAATGCAAAGCCATTCACTTGATCCATGATCAAGATGAATTAGATTTGAATCAAGGAAGGTTAAACCTCCCATGTATCAAGGCTAACCACCAATCTTTAACTCATTGATCAAAAAAAGAAGAAGAAGAAGAAGAAGAAGATGAATATTAAAGTGCATGATTGGAAATGAAATGAAATAATCAACAAGCATTGACTAAAGATAGAGGAGATCTATGTCAAACCATAGTAAACAGAAGCAAAATGAATATTAGAAGTCAAGAAACAAATAAAATATTTTTGGTGTTTTTCAAAATTAAAATAATACTTGAATTAAAATAATAAAGAAAGGTCAAACTTCAAATTCACTTCAAATCAACTTTGAAAAGTCCAAGTGAATTATCCTAAGTTCAACAAGGTCAAACAAAGTTTGACAAAAAATTTCAGCATTTTTAGAAGTCAGAAACTATTTTTTATCAATTAAAAATGCATAAAAATAACCTAGTTGAATTAAAATCTCAAATAAATCTCAAATCAATTAATAAATTGATGAGAATATTTTTCATAGATCTATCATCATTCAAAGAGGTTGGAAAAATATTTTTGTATTTTTGGAATATCAAAAGCTATTTAAAATGAATTAAAAATAAGCAGAAAAGAGAAAATTCCTAAAAAATATCAAATGATAAAATAAAAAAAATAAAAAATACTTTTTAAAAACTAGAAATTAGAAGATGAAAAATGCAATTGGTCTCACATTTTTTGGACCAATAATGAAGAAGATATGAATTTTTGAAATAAAATGGAATTAATGAAATAAAAAGAAAATTAAAATCAGAATTTAAAATAACGAAAAAGCATGGAGCGTTGGATGCATAGCTCATTAATTGAGCTGGAAAATCGCTTGGTCCACACATGCGCGCCTACCATACACGTGAGTCAATGCATCATATGTAGCCAACAAATAAGTCATAACATTGAGTGGCTTGGATTAAAACTGGAAAACAAAATGCACGACCAAGATTTAATCTGGAGACCAGACGGTGGTGTACACCACCGTCTTCTCCGGCCAGCTTCCGGCGACGGCCAAAATTGCAGAGAAATAAAAGCTCACCAAAAGCCACGATCCAGGTACCAAATGAAAGTTGGGGTGATGTACATCACCTCTGTACCAACCAAATCCACTCTAGATTTCTATTAAGAGAGAAATCAGAGGTTGAATTTTATGGAGTTGAACTGAAACTTGTTTGATTTTGAAAATTCAAAGCATGAAGTGATTGCCTCTATGTAAAGGACTTCAGACAATCCTGCAACAACAAGAAACAAGCAATATATGAGCATATTCGAAGAAAATAAAATCTGAAGTGAACCTCTGAATTGCAGAGCTTGAAGGCACGATCTCTTGAGGTTGATGCTTGCAATGTACTCTATGGATCCAAGTGAGCAAGGCTAAGGAACTTTAGATCTAAAAATCAATCAAGGAAATTGAAGTTTAGATCTGGAAAAAAAATAGAGAAAATGGTGAGTTCCTTTGAGTGTGGTTGAGGGATAATTCGTGCAGCATGTATGGCGCCCTTAGGTTGCTGAAATGAGAAACATTGGCCTTGTATTTATAGCCGATTGTAGCTGACATGCATGAATAAAGCATTGCATGGATGGAAAGGGCCTCCATGCATGGGCCTGTACAGGCGCATGGGGGCCCAATTCCACTTGGATTTGCAAGCTTATGCCAAATGAAATCAGAATGGACGTGAATATTATGTATGGTTAGCTCATGCAATGCATTTTTAATGAGTTTTCAAAATTGCATCAAGTTGTTCATCCCTTCGAAAATGGCATTTCCCAAACTGAAGCATAACCTTCTAGGTAATGGTTGAAAATCTTTTTGCATGAGGATCATTTGTTATGTTGACCAAAACTTCATTTGACATTTGGAAATTGGTGAATATTCATCATGAAGTGTAGGGTGCAAAACATGTATATGTGAGAATTTCAAAAATGGCCAACTTTAAGCACTTTTGTTTCAATGATGCAATCTCCAAATTACAACACCTTCAACATAAAAGTTGTATATCGTTTCAAAACAATCAATTTGGACTTAAATTTTGCATCATTTGGATTTTTGATGAAGAAGTTATGGGCACTTGATGTTGGACTTTTTCACATTTCAATGCCTTTGGTCCAAAGTGACCTATAATGTTTTGCATTATCACATGTATTTATTTTAGGATTTTGAAAATTTTCTCAACATAACAATTGAATTAGACATCTTAAGCTTTCCAATTCATTTTATCCCACCTCAAAATCATGAAACATGAATGAGTTATGTTCTTGGGAAGTTGACCTAAAATTAGGGTTTCAGTCAAAATGACCTATAATGTTTTTAAATGGATGATGACCTTACAAGCTTCAAATAAATTTTTGATGAACATGAAAGTTATTCATATGCTTCTTAAAAACATTTTTGATCTTGGGGTCATCTCCATTTGACAAACACATTAAAAGTTGGGTCTTAGTGTACTTCAAAATAGTCAGATGAATTGACTGATCAACTTCTCAAGTCCAAACCTCATATCTTTATGAATTGATGATTGAGGACACTCAAAAAAGTTCAAATATGCCTGAAATGATGAATTAAAGAACTTCCCTTGATTGCATTTGATCATAGGTTGAGGTTGCTTCATGAGCAAGGCATAGCTGATGAACAGATGAATTAGGGTTTCCTTGGGAAACAAGCCTCAAACCCTTTGGCTTGCTTTGATCAAAATCATGAATTGAGATGCTTAGGAGGCATATTTGATGGATGAGAGCTTTGGGAACCATTGTCATGCTTGCTTTCATCTTCACTTGGCCAAATCTATGCACATAGGATCTCCTATAAGCTTTGGATCTTGTGACTGCTCAAGCTACAAACAAAATATGTTAGTGACATATTTTTGTGCTTTTTAGTTAGTAAATAAAATGAGAAGAGCAATAAGATACAATTCAAGCATGCTTGGTGATCTCAAACCAACTCACAAAAGATCCCACCCAAAGGTAAGGAGCCAAGATGCTTATGATCCTTGAGGCAAGATGCAAATGCAATGTTATCATGCCATGAGGGATCTTAGGGTCAAAATTGGGGTCTTACACTCATTATTCCTTGAATAAGAAAGTGGGAGGCACGCCTCACTACCGCGCGTATTCAATTTTCGCAAACAACTTTCAATAATAATTAATTGAAAAAATGAGTAGAAGGCGTTCGCCTTATTATTCATCGAAAGAATTGAATGATTGGTGTGCACCACATTGCTCAATCTTTTGTCGTTCTTCAAAAAATCTTAAACACATCAAATTTATCTGTTCCCTCACCCGTGCGGTCAAAACCAATCAAACAAAATATCAAACATATTAATTCAACTAGTCACCCCCATGTGACCAAAACTCTTTTCCAAAAGAACACCGTTTAATCCTTTCTATTGCACACAACAAACTAGTGCTTAAGCCTCCGCCGAGAGTAGACAAGCCAATGTTTAACCCCTAGAACGTGATCTAAACAGTCGTTCATTAAAAAAAACACCAACAAATCGTAGTTCCCCGAACTATGAATGCTCCGATTTCCTTATTGCACCATAAGGATACGTAGGCACGAGATTGTGATATCTTGGCGAGCACACTAATAAAGAACCTCCCCTTTCTCCTTCTAAGATTACCATTCATCTCTTATCGACCTTTATCACTTGAAGAGAAAACAAGTAACATTCAACTAACATTCAAATAGAAAATTAGACTAAAAGGTTCCCGTTTAGTACAACGGACGTGAGGGGTGCTAATACTTTCCCCTTGCGTAATAGACTCCCGAACCCGAATATGGTTGCGATGGCCATTATTCTATTTTCTTAAAGGTTTTATCGATATTTTCCTATTCCTTCATTGGGATAAATATAGTTCGGTGGAGACTCTGTTCGAACATAATATTTCCGCGACCATCGCGAGGGATCGCATTTTTCGAGGTGTGATACATAGTATAATGGACTATGCTCATGAAACATACCACACACAAAATGTATATGCAAAGTGGGGGATCTAATCTCATCCATACTTATGTTTATTTTACAATCAACTAGCCTTAGGATATAGAGACAATTATAGGTCCATGACATTAGTGGACAAAGAAGTGGAATGAGATGAATAGGGAGGGGGAATGGATTAAACACAAATTGGTCAAAGGAGGGCTTTTACTAAATTAAGATCATTCATTCATTTTGGGAGATGGAATGTACATTCCATCAATCCCCTAAATTCAATTATCTTAACCTAGCAAAGTCAAATCAACCTTGACCAAGGCCCGACAACACAAGTCAAACTCACAAAGTCAAATAAAATGGATCTACACAATTAATTTGGCATTTAAACAATTAAAAATAATAAAAATATGCATTAAATTAAATTATGGTTGGTCAATTTCCTAAAACCTCATCAAAACACCAAATAAATGGCCATGAGATTTATCATAGGTCAAATAAGGTCAAAGGACCTTGGAGAATTTTTTTAAGAATTTTTGGAAACTTAAAAGTATTTTTAAAAAATTAAAAAAATTCACAAAATCAATTAAATCATGAAAAATATTAATAATGATCCAAAAAATAATTTTAATTCTGAAAATGAAAGAGGATTTTATTTAAAATTGTTTGGTGAAAATAAAAGAAATAAAATAAAAAATCAATTAAATCAGAAAAGCGTGGACCACTTCATCTCCCTCATTAATTGAGGTAGCAGATCAAGTGGTTGAAAATGCGCGTTCCATGGTGCGCACTAGTCAGCGCGCCATACAACTGGTAATCAAAAAGAATGCTCAAGATTAAAACACATTGGCTTGACCATGTGGCTGAGAACTCATCCAGCACATCGCCGAAGCAAACCACCGGTTATCTTCTCCGATGACCCTAGCTGGACTGGTTCTCTCATCACTATCACATAAATGAAAAAAAAGGACATGATCTTAAATAAAAAATGGCGTATATCACGAATATGACCTCAATTCAACCTAACTCCAAGTATATTGAGAGATACATGGAGTTGAAATTTGAGGTACATGAACTGAGTTGCTTAGATTTGACCTTAAAGCAACTCAATCTTCTTGCCTACATTGGTAGGACTTTCGACAACCAAGGATCCAAGAGAATTGATGAGAATTGAGAGAGAATCGAAGAGAAGAAAAATCTAGAAAAATACCTTCAATGTTGTGCAGAACTTGATCTCTCTTGCTCCAATTCGTATTTGATCTTGCTAATGGAGCTTGCAAAAGTATATTAGGAATGGTACAAGGCTTTAGATCCTGGAGTTTTTTAATCTCCAAACAGTGAGATAAAAACTCAAATTTCAAGTGAAATTTCTCAGGTTTTCCTTTCAATTGTGAGGGTTTCAAACGTGGGAGGCAAAGCTAGCGCACAAGGGTCCTTAAAACTGATGCAATGGACCTCTATTTATAGCAAATGCAAGTGATATTTGCACCTTTGAAAATTCTTCCAAATTTGGCAATATGGAGTGCACGCTTGCATGGGCATGTACAGGCCCATGAAGCAACTCAATTAGGTCCAAATGCAAATGAGATTCAGTCTGAATGTGGATTGTGATGCAAGGCAAAGGACCTTGGAGAAAAAAATTGGGAATTTTTGGAAACTTAAAAGTATTTTAAAACAATTAAAAATATTCACAAAATAAATTAAATCATGAAAAATATTAATAATGATCCAAAAAATAATTTTAATTCTAAAAATGAAAGAGGATTTTATTTAAAATTTTTTGGCGAAAATAAAAGAAATAAAATGAAAATCAATTAAATTAGAAAAACGTGGACCACTTGATCTCCCTCATTAATTGAGGTGGCAGATCAAGTGGATGAAAATGCGTGTTCCATGGTGCACACTAGTTAGCGCCCCCCACAACGGGTAATCAAAAAGAATGCTCAAGATTAAAACGCATTGGCTTGACCATGTGGCTCAGAACTCATCCAGCACATCACCGAAGCAAACCACCAGTTATCTTCTCCGATGACCCTGGCCGGACTGGTTCTCTCATCACCATCACATAAATGAAAAAAGAGGACATGATCTTAAAGAAAAAATGGTGTATATCAAGAATATAACCTCAATTCAACCTAACTCCAAGTATATTAAGAGATACATGGAGTTGAAATTTGAGGTACATGAACTGAGTTGCTTCGATTTAACCTCAAAGCAACTCAATCTTCTTGCCTACATTGGTAGGACTTCATACAACCAAGGATCCAAGAGAATTGATGAGAATTGATAGAGAATCGAAGAGAAGAAAAAAATGGAAAAATACCTTCAATGTTGTGCAGAACTTGATCTCTCTTGCTCCAGTTCGTGTTTCATCTTGCTTATGGAGCTTGCAGAAGTAGATTAGGAATTGTACAAGGCTTTAGATCCTGGAGTCTTTTAATCTCCAAACAGTGAGATTCAAACTCAAATTTCAAGTGAAGTTTCTCAAGTTTTCCTTTCAATTGCGAGGGTTTCAAATGTGGGAGACAAAGCTGGCGCGCAAGGGTCCTCAAAACAGATGCAATGGAACTCTATTTATAGCAAATGCAAGTGATATTTGCACCTTTGAAAATTCTTCCAAATTTGGTAATGTGGAGTGCTCGCTTGCATGGGAATGTACAAGCCCATGAAGCAACTCAATTAGGTCCAAATGCAAGTGAGATTCAGTCTGAATGTGGATTGTGATGCAAGGCAAAAGTGTATTGATGTTTGAAGAATGATTTTTGCCAACTGATAGATCCATGTTCAGGCCATGCACAGACCCTTAAACCTTGTCCAAAATGGATGAATTTGGACTCTTTAGAAAGGTTAGATCAAGGGGAACAACTCTTATGTTTAAAACTTTTCGATTTTGAGCTTGTATCATGATGAAGTTTGAGGTAGAAGTTTGGAAGTTTTAGGTGTTAAGCCATATGTTCAATTATTCCACCTTGGCTAACTTTTTATGTGAACTTCAAATGAGAAACATGTCTTTATCAAAGTTGTATCTCTTTCAAAAACATTCAAAATGGTCAGAAATTTGACCTCATTTGGATTTCGGATGAATGCGTTATGCATATTTAAAGTTGAGGAAAATCACTTGTTCAATGGTATTAGTCCAAAATGACCTATAATGTATCCTTATATCACATGCTCATAAAAGTTTATTTATCTCTCCCTCTAAACATAAAAGTTGAAATAGACACCTTGAATTGGATTGTGCAACTTGGAAATCTTTCATATCATAAAAATTGAGCAAGTTATGGCCTTGGGAAGTTGACTTTCAAATTATGGTTTAGACAAAATGTCCTATAATCTTTCAACATAAAAAATGACTTTACAAGCAAAACTAGCTCTATACCTCAACGTGAAAGTTTTTGGAATGTAATTTAGAGTGATGTTTCTCTTGGAATCATTTTCATATGATGAAAATTGTAGGAGATAGCGTGTAGGGGAACTTAGTTTTGATCAGATGAATTCCTCTGGTCAACCACCATCAACCACCTATAACTTGCAATCTTCTTGACTTTTTGGACACATGGGAGATGATATATGCATAAGATGATGAATTTTGAAGTGTCCCTTGGAGTATTTGATCAATTGGTGAAGAAGCTTGTTGAAGAAGTTTTTCAAGATATCCAGATAAACTAGGGTTTCCAAGGCAAACCAATTCGAAACTCTTGAAGAATGCTTGATAAAAATAACATGTAAATATCATGGGGACTCATACATGATGCCTAGAGCCATTGTGGATCATTCCTTGGTTGAGCTCTTATCAATGAGGGTCTTAAACCCTAGATGTGAACTTGATGGATTAAAGGTGATCATGTGCCCTCCCTACAAAAGAGTTAGACAAATACAAAGACATATTTTTGGTATTTTGGTTAGTAAATGATAAAATAAAAAGTATGATACAAAAACATGGTGCTTGGTGATCTCTCCCAAAATAAACCTAATGAATAAAAGGGTAAGGAGGATGCCAAGGTATGATCCCAATGCCAATGCATATGATGAGGATAGCATGAGGGATCTTAGGGTCAAAATTGGGGTCTTACAGCGTCTTGATAGGCCAACTCATGTGTTTGCTGTTGAAGAGGTCAAATATGAAAAGTTGTGGTATTTTGGTATCAAATGTTTCCTCCAAAGTCAGATTTACCCGCATGGGGCATCTTTGAAAGATAATTAGCTTTGAGAAGATTAGCCAGCAATTTCTACCTGAATGGTGATGTGATGTACAAGAGACACTTCGATATGGTTCTGCTCAGATGCGTGGATAGACACGAAGCAGACTTGTTGATGACTAAAGTCCATGAAGGTTCCTTTGGTACTCATTCCAATGGACATGCTATGGCGAAAAAGATGTTGCGAGCTGGTTACTATTGAATGACAATGGAATCTGACTATTGTAAGTTTGTGAAGAAATTCCACAAGTGTCAAACTTATGTAGATAAGATTCATTTTCCTCCGACACTGTTGAATGTTATGTCCTCTCCATGGCCCTTCTCCATGTGTGGAATTGATATGATTGGTATGATTGATCCTAAAGCATCGAATAGACATCGTTTCATTTTGGTGGCAAACAACACAAAGCGGGTTGAAGCGGCATCGTGTGCAAATGTAACTAAGCAAGTTGTTATAAGGTTTATCAAGAATCAGATTATATACCGTTATGGTGTGCCAAGTAAGATCATTACTGATAATGGATCAAACTTGAATAATAATATGGTGGAAGCCCTTTGCAAAGACTTCAAGATTGGACATCATAATTCTTCTCCCTACAGACCTAAGATGAAGGGGGTTGTTGAAGCTGCAAACAAGAACATCAAGAAGATCATTCAGAAGATGGTTGTGACATACAAGGATTGTCATGAAATGCTCTCATTTACCTTGAATGGGTATCGTACATCCATACGCACTTCAACAGGGGCAACACCTTTCTCATAATTTATGGCATGGAAGATGTGCTCCCTGTGGAGGTTGAGATCCCATCATTGTGTGTATTGATGGAATCCAAGTTGACTGAGGATGGATGGTGTCAGACCAGGTTTGACTAGCTGAATTTGATTGAAGAGAAAGAGGTTGACAGCCATGTGTCATGGTCAGTTATATCAGCAAAGAATGAAGAAAGCTTTTGACAAGAAGGTTAGACCTCTTGTGTTCCGAGAAGGTGACCTTGTGCTCAAGAAAATTCTATCTTTCAAACCAGATTCTACGGGCAAGTGGACTCCTAATTATGAAGGCACATATGTTGTTAAGAGAACCTTTTTAGGCGGTGCTTTGATCCTTACAACTATGGATGGTGAAGAGTTCACACGTCCTGTGAACACAGATTCAGTCAAGAAATACTTCACCTAAAAAAGAAAAGAAGAGCTCGCTAATTTAAAAACCTGAAAGGGCGGCTTAGGCAAAAATGAGTGTCTCGGTGGATTGAATCCAAAAGGGCAATCCAGGCAAAAATTAGAGACATAAAGTAGAAAGAATTATCCCGATAAATTGAGTACCCCACCTTGGGGAAAAATATGCAAAATTTAGGGATTACGGCAAGTAACTGCATCTTGCTGATCTTCAGTTCTGAAGACTTATCTTGAGCACATTGTCAAAATCTAGTTCGACATCTCCAGTCGGCGCCAAGAGCACAGTGGAAATCAAAAGTTGGTAGAAGGATTAGTCATCATTGTATTCAATGTTGCCCTTGTCCATGTAAATTACCATTTTTCGACTTGTATAAAGATCTATGGAGTCTTGTCATTTACAACCTACCATTCTATTAAATAAAGTTGAGCTTTTATCAAATTGTTTCTACCCTTGTTTAATTCAGTAAAATAGATTTAAATTTTATTATGATCATTTTTTAATTTAAAATTTTAATCAAAATCCTATTTTTCTTAAACATATAAAAGCATTAATTTTAAGCAATCAATTTCATTTAAAGGGAACATCAACAGTGGTTTGAAAGCAGTAAGCCCTAAATGTGGAGCATTATTGGTTCTCCTTAAGCAGTTAGTGTGATCCTGTTTCATCCCTGACAATATGTCAGCACCCGATGTTTGTTGATGCCCCCAGTCGAGTTGTTCATCTTCTTCAGCTGAGTTTGTGATTGGCCTCCCTTGAGTTGTAGGCATTTCATTGTAGCGGTTTGCGTGGCTTTGGCAAAACTTTATTTTGCCACAAGTCGCCATTAGATTGGTCGCCAATCAGAGTTTCTCCCTAGTTTTGAGAAGCTATTTGTGTTTATCCCCTGCACGGTTGTCTCCCATGTGATATGGTGTTGACATAAAATTCCCTGCAGGGTTTATAACAGTTTCCTCAGCAGATCTCCTCCTTTCTTCCCCAGCTCGGTTTGAGTCTTCGAGATGTTTGATCTTTCTCTTGTTGATGCCTCCATCCTGTTGAGATTGGCGTGGAATTGTATCGATGATTCAAACCAACGACATTTTGTATCCTTTGTGATTGTTTTGTCAGCATATATATATATATATATATATATATATATATATATATATATATATATATATATATATATATACATATACATTCAGAAACTTCATAATTGAACCATTACACCTTATGATTCATTGTTGTTCTGATTCTCTGATATGGTGGTACTCCATCCCCATGCAGATTCGGTGTGTCTGTCCTCCATCAATTGTAGAGTGTCAACCCCTTAAGCAGAAAGACTTTAACCTTTCTCCCTTCCCCACTGAGTTATTTCCTCATGGATGATTATTGTTTCAGTTTTATTCCCAATTGATTATCTGGACGGAATCACTCCACTTAAGTTATATACTCATTGGGTTGAGTCTTGATTGACCGTTTCTTTCTAGATCTTGCCTAGATAGATGTCCTTGGTCCTCTAAGAGTCTATTACCCAGTAACTGGTAATATTCTCCTTAGTTTGCAGTTTGTTACTTCTTGCCCAATACCCGGTAAAAGTAACCCCTTATCTCCCCAGCGGATTCATTTCACGTTTACCAGGAAGTATATCCTTGATATGTTCATCCTAACCGATGATGGATATTTTATTCCCCTACTGTGAGTTTATCCTTGATATGCTCATCCTGACCGGTGATGGATATTTTCTTTTTGGTATTCTACCTAGTAAAAAGGTAGTTGTAATCCCTATTTTTCTTCCCCAGAGAGTTAGTTCTTGATATGGTCATCCTAACCGGTGGCGGGTTTCCTTCTCTTCGCGATCTTGTAATCCCTATTTTTCTCCCCTGTGCAGAGTTTATCCTTGATATATTCATCCTAACCGGCGACGGATACTCTCTTTTTGGTATTCTATCCAGCATTCGATAGATATAATTCCTACTTTGTTCTGGCGGTTTATCCTTGATATGTTCATCTTAATCGATGACGGGTATCCTCCTTAACATCCCCAGGCAAGTCTATCATTGATATGTTCATATTAACTGATGACAAATTTTCTTTCCTTTGAGTCTATCATTGATATGTTCACTTTAACTAGTGACGAATATTCTCTCTGTTTGGTCTTCTGCCCAGTAACTGGTAGTTGTAAATCCTACTTTTTCCCCCCATCAAGTCTATTCTTACCCAGTATCCGGTAATGAATATGTCTCCTGGCGACCCTCAGCGAGTCATCCTTGATATGTTTACCCTAACCGGTAACGGATGTCCTCTCTATCAGATTTTGTTATCCCCATACCTAGTAATCGGTAGTGGATGATATATTTTTGCTCCTCCTGTGTTGAAGATTTTTTCTTTCCCAATTGATTTTGAGTGCGCATTTCCTTAGTGAAATTGCTTGTCCTGCTTGGTTAGACTATTTCAGTTTTATTCTAATCTACCCGTTTCCCCTACAGGTGTTCCTTGTGTCCCCTGGCTGAGTCTTTTCTTTGATTTATTTTCATAGAATCCCCCGTGTCCCCCAGTTTGTTTTCAGACGTAGCCTAGCCTACGCACAACCTTTTTATCCCCTCAGAGTCTCTGTCTCCCAAGTGAGATTTCCTTATGGAATGCATTATAGTCCTGTGGATATCAGTTTCTCCGGATTCTTTTCCTTTATGGCAACATTTCCCCACAAAGATTCTTTTTAACATTCATATCATATGCATCATAAGGTCTCTTAGGGACCAAACTTTGTTTCTATATGTTGTTATTTAAGCCCATTCTACTGAGTCGATACAAAGATTTTAACCTTCATCTCCGCAGTTAGGATGTCCTTAAATAGGGGCAGCTGTAAGACGCCAATTTTGACCCTAAGATCCCTCATGTTATCTCATCATATGCATTGACATTGGGATCACGTCTTGGTATCCTCCTTACCCTTACTCCTTGGGTTTGCACTGGGAGAGATCACCAAGCACCATTTGGTTGTATCATACTTTGTATTTTGTCATTTTTACTAACCAAAATACCAAAAATATGCCTTTGTATATATCTAACTCTTTTGTAAGTAAGGCACATGCTCACCTTTGATCTATCAAGTTCATATCTAGGGTTTAAGACCCTCATTGCTAAGATCTCAATCAAGAATGGTCTACAAATTTATCTAGGTATCATATATGAATCCCCATGATCTCCACATATTATTTTGATCAAGAATTCATCAAGATTTTGGAATTGGTTTGCCTTGGAAACCCTAGTTTATCTGGGTATCTAGTGTAACTTCTTCAACAAGCTTCTTCAACAATTGATCAAATATTTCAAGGGATACTTAAAATTCCATCATCTTATGAATATATGATCTCCCATGAGTCCCAAAAGTCAAGACAATATCAAGCTAGCAAGTTGGTTGATGGTGGTTGACCAGAGGAATTCATCTGATCAAATCTGGGGTCCCCTAGACCCTATCTCCTACACTTATTGTCATATGAAATTTATTCCAATATAAAAGTTACTCTAGATTACATTCCAAACAACTTTAAGGTTGAGGTCTAGAGCTAGTTTTGCTTTCAAAGTCATTTTTGATGGAGAAAGATTATAGGTCATTTTGTCTAAACCCTAATTTGGAGGTCAACTTCCCAAGGAAATAACTTCCTCAATTTTTATGATATGAAAAATTTCCAAGTTGCACAATCACATTCAAGAATCCTACTTTAACTTTTATGTTTTAAGGAAGAGGTAATGCAAATTTTATGAGCATGTGATATGAGGATACATTATAGGTCATTTTGGACCAATACCATTGAACAAGTGATTTTCCTCAACTTCAAAAATGCATACCTCCTCCATACAAATCCAAATAAGATCAAATTTGTGACTATTTTGAAGGCCTTTGAGAGAGCTACAACTTTGATGAAGGAACTTTTCTCATTTGAAGCTCACACAAAAAGTTAGCCAAGGTGGGATAAGTGAACATATGGCTTGACACTTAGAATTTTTTTGATATGTTTAATTTTCCAAACTTCCACCTCAAACTTCATCATGATAAAAGCTTCAAATGGAAAAGTGTTCAACATGAAAGTTGTTCCTCTTGATCTAACCTTTTCAAAAGTCCAGTTTCATCCATTTTTGACGAGATTTGAATGGGTTGTGCATGGCTTGAACATTGCGTCATCATTTGGCAAGATTGAACTTCAAACTTCCATGCACAATTGCCTAGCATTCCAACATGATTTCAGACTTGTGTACAGTTAATTATGGACCAAAAGGAATGATTTCATGGGCCTATACACGCCCATGCACCCTTGTGTCACACATTTCCAAATTTGGAAGTTCACTTCAAGTGTGCAAATATCATTTGATTTTGCTATAAATAGAGACCCTATGCATCAGAAATGAGGACTCCTTCGCGCCAGCTTTGATCCCAAACACCAAACCCTTCCATTTGATAGGATAAACCTTTGAATTTCCATTGGAAATTGAGTTTGAATCTCACTATTTTGAGATTCAAAACTCCAGGGATGCAAGACCTTTTGATCATTCTAATCTACTTCTACAAGCATTATGAGCAAGATCAAGCACGAATCAAAGCAAGAACAATTGAATTTAGACCTGCATTGAAGGTATTTTCCAGAAAATTTCATCTCTACGATTCTCACTCAATTCTCCATAATTCTCTTGGATCCTTGGTTGTCTTAAGTCCTACCAATGTAGGCAACAAGATTGAGTTGCTTTGAGGTTAAATCGAAGCAACTTAGATCGTGCACCTCAAACATCAACACCTTGTATCTCTTAATATACTTAGAGTTAAGATGAATTGAGGCCAGATTCGAGCTCAGTGCCATTTTTAATTTAAAATCATGTCCTTCTGTTTAATTTTGGTGATGGTTATGACTGAACCAGTCAGGTGGAGCTCACCGGAGAAGGAGACCGGAGTTGTAGCTCCGGTGGTGAGTTGGCGTGTTCAGAGCCACATGATCCTATTGAAATGAAATAATCTTGTGCGTTGGTTTGAATTACCAAGTTTGTGGCACACAGACTAGAGTCCATCGTGGATTGCACGCTTGTGACCACTTGATCTGCCACCTTAATTAATGAGGGAGATCAAGTGGTCCATGTCTTTTCTGATTAGTTTACTTTCATATTAATCCAAAAACTATGAGAGTTTCTCCAAAAAATTTAAAATAATGTCCACTTTCATGGTATTGTGTGGAAACTTGGCCTTTTTTCCTTCCTTTGGAAGATGTCTTAGTTCAAGGATCTATGCTTGTGATAAGTGGGTTAAGTGTTCTCCAAAGAATGACTTAAATAAAACCAAAGAAAAAGCATTACTAACTTCTAATCAACTAACAATTAACATTTAATTTCAAGCCATTTAATTTTATGTACTTTAATTTCAAGCCTTTATTCATTTGCCATTATTCATACCATTCAATTTGCTTACTTTAATGTCATTTTCACTTTGCTCACTTGAGCTATACTTTGTGGATATATTGGGTTTGTATATACTTGTTTGTATTTGTGGCCTTTTGACCTTAATGAACATAATAAGAACAAAAACCCTAAAAAACATTTTGTATGGATTGTTGGATTGATCTGAGACATTGGACTTAGACTTAGGCAACACTCCCTATGCGAAGGACTTGGTCAATGCCAACTTTTCTGAAACCAAGTGCTAGTGAAGAAAACTGTCATATGATACAATATTGAAGATCCAGTTGAGTTCATCTTCAACATCATCATATTGAAGCTATTATTTTGAACCTGTGTCTAATGCTCCTCTTTGAAGCCATCTGATACATGGGGAATTATGAAAAACGATCATGGAGTTGCTAAGCTTGCATGTGGCTATATTTATTTGATTCCTTGCTCTTCACCTTGCTATTTATGTATTGATATTGCATGTTTCTAAAGTCCATGGGAAATTTGGGTTTCTATATGACATTCTTGTCTATTGGATTATAGCGCATTGGTCAGATCTTTTCAACTCTTAACTTTTAATTTTTTGCTTAGGATTAGTATCTTCATCTCCTCCCCACTTCTTTAATTTCAAAATCTCTCCCTTCTTTTAAAATCTTCTTTGCTTGTGTTTGTTTTCTAAAACTTAGACCATTTTTGCAAATTAGAAACTTTGGCCTTATGCCATTGAATTTTTAAACTCTTTTCTTAATCAAACTTGTAAATGAACTTAACTATACTTGACTTAAAATTTCAAACGAAAAAAAGAATTAACACTAATTCAAACCTTTTTAGGCCTTTTCTTCCTTTGTTAAACTTAAATTTTTGTAAAAGCAATGCATCCACTTTGAAATTGTTACCACGAAGTACGAGGTTTTGATCCCTTATTTTTATGTTGGTACGTAGGCACAAGTCCGAAGGTCTTGTCAAACACAAAATTATAATTAATGAATTCTTTTCTCATCTCTCCACTCTATTTATTGCAAACATCTTTTTATACAAAAAATACATATGCACACAAGAAAGGGCTCCCTAGGAGTACCTAGGACACTTTGGGTGCTAACACGTTCCCTCTGTGTAACCAACCCACTTACCTGTAATCTCTGGCATTTTATTAGTTTTGATTTGAAAACTTCTTATTTTTTGGGTTTTGTTCGTACTTTTCCCTTTTCCCTTGGAAATAGTAAAAGCACGGTGGCGACTCTGGATTTATTGACGTCTAACTTATCCATAGCTTGATGGTCATGAATTTACCGCTACATCCTCCCCTTCTTTAATTCTCAAAATCTTCTCTCACTTTTTTTTCAAAACATTCTTTTTTTCTAACTTGAACCACTTTTTCAATAAAGCTTGACTTTTTGTCAAGTGATTTTCAAAACCTTTTCCTAATAAATGTTAATCCATCTTAAGCATATTCAGACCAATTTCAAAAGACTAAAAAATGCATAACTCACTCAAATCATTTTGTGCCCAGTTGAGTATTCTTCTTAAAATGACAAAATGTTTTTTCATTAAAAATGAATAAGAAAAAACCATCTTTGTTACTTTCACCATGAACTACGAGGCTTTGATCCTCCATTGCACTTTGTTGGTACGTAGGCATGAGACATCCAAAGTCTCGGCAAACACAAAAATTAAGAAAAATATTTCTTTCCTATTCTCTCAAATATTTTGAAAACAACACCTTTTTCAAACTAAAATGTACATATTTTTCAAAGAGGTTCCCATAAAGTACCATGAATGTTTAGGGTGCTCATACCTCCCCTTTGCATAATTAACCCCCGAACCCTTATCTCTTTTTACTAGTTTTGTTTTAAAACTTTTTTTTATGTGTTAAGTTAATCAATAGTTTAATCTCACAAATTTTACCGCTACAGTACCAGAGAGCCATGACTACTCTTTTCCATGACGTGATGCACAAAGAGATAGAGGTCTATGTTTATGATATGATTGTCAAGTCGAAGATTGAAGACGATCATGTTGAGTCTTTGTTGAAGTTGTTTCAGTATTTGAGAAAGTTTAAACTTCTCTTGAATCCTAATAAGTATACTTTTGGTGTCCGATCAGGAAAGTTGTTAGGCTTCATTTTTAGCCAGAAGGGTATTGAAATAGATCCTGATAAAGTCAGAGCTATTCAAGAGATGCCTACACCAAACATTGACAAGGAAGTCAGAGGAATCCTCGGGCGTTTGAATTACATCTCTAGGCTTATATCTCACATGACTGCCACATGTGGGCCAATCTTCAAGCTTCTCCATAAAGATCAGGGTTGTGTTTGGACAGAAGACTGCCAGAAAGTTTTTGACTACATCAAAGAGAATCGTTTTGAACCTCCTATCTTGTCTCCTCCAGTGGAAGGAAGGCCATTTGTTAATTCTCTATATTTTTTATTGGCAATAATTTTGGTAAAACTAACTTAGTAGCAACATGTTTAACAATATGTCCTAACATGAGGATCCAACATCTTGTCTGTTACAACTTTACATCTCGGTAACAGTTTCTTTCATTAACAAATTATTCAATATTATGGAAATATTAAGTAATCTTATGTGGCGTCCAAGGTTGAGGAATCAGAGATTCTGTTTGAGTTTTAAGTTATTCTGTTTTTCTAAATGTTGAGACATTTTAGGAAACCCTTGATTGAAGACCTACTTTTATAAAGAATATTATGCATACCTATAGCAGCCGCCTTGCTGTGTTTTTGAAGCCCAAATCCAGTCCAGACTATGTTTATAAGTAGAATGCCACAAACCTAACTGAAGGGCATACTGAATATTGTTTCACTGAGCTTTCAGGGTTTGGGTGTTCATGTTAATTGTGATCCTCTCTAATATCATCTCGTTATAAGAGTAGGATTGTATCTATTGAGTTGTAAGTTTTGTAAATCACTCTTAACCTTTTAAGCATTGAGCAATTATGTGACGTTGTAGTGTAACTTCTGAAACTTTCAAAATAGTATTATTTCATCACTGTTGTGATTGAAAGGAAAGTGAGAAGGGTCTCATGCCTAGGCGAGTCTTAGGTAGAAGTTAAGCACGAGTAGTGATTGGGGAGTAGATTGTCAACTGGAGATAATTTGTTGAAGGCCTACAAACTGATACTATTTAATGGATTTCCTCCATAGTTTGGTAGCCCCCAGTTGTAGGTGTTGTTGTACACTGAACTGGGTTAACAACTCTGTGTGTTTTGTTATTTTCAGTACTCTTAACTGTATGTTATATAATCATTATGCTTTGATCATATATCAGTGTCTCGACATCTCTCAGGACATCTGATATCTGCATACCAAAATTTCAGTTAGTATCAGAGCAGGCATCATGCTCTGTGTCTGGGTGAGATTCAGGGATGATACTTTCTTGTAGACAAGGAAGGATGATTTGTTAATAGATCACCTATTCTTGATGGAACCAACTATGACTACTAGAAAGTTTGTATGGTGGCCTTTATTAAATCCATGGACAACAAGGCTTGGAAATCTATGGTCAAGGGATGGGATCCACCAATGGCTAGAGATAAAGATGGTAAGATTACTGATGTGATGAAGGTCGAGGAAGAATGGGATGATGAAAATGATAAATAATCTCAGGGAAACTCCAAAGCATTGAATTCCCTATTTAATGGAGTGCACAAGAACATCTTCAGACTGATAAATAATTGTATTGTTGCTAAAGATGCTTGGGAGATCTTGAAGACTCCTCATGAAGGAACCTCTAAGGTGAAGATGCCAAGACTTCAACTTCTTAGAACCAAGTTTCAGAACCTAAGAATGAAAGAGGATGAGAGAATTCATGACTTTCACATTAACATTATTGAGATAGACAATGCCTCAAGTGCCCTGGGGAGAAGATGTCAGAAGCTAAGTTGGTCAGAAAAATTCTCAGATCTCTTCCAAAGAGATTTGACATGAAGGTAACTGCCATTGGAGAAGCCCAAGATATAAACAACATGAAAGTTGATAAACTTATGGGATCTCTTCAGACCTTTGAATTAGGGATCAATGGAAATCTGAAAAGAAGAAAAACATAGCGTTTATTTTTAATGTTGAAGACTTAGAAGATGAATGTGACCTGGATACAGATGAAGGGATATCTAATGCTATTGTGTTACTTGGAAGACAATTTAACAAATTGATGAAGAAGATGGACTAGAAGTCAAGATAAAATGTCAAGAACAAGTCATTCGACATCAACAAAAATCAGGATTTTGGGAGAAGGCCTAAAACTGAATAAAAGACTAACCAAGGAAAAGGAATCCAATGTCA
Source organism: Lathyrus oleraceus (assembly GCF_024323335.1). Taxonomy (NCBI): domain Eukaryota; kingdom Viridiplantae; phylum Streptophyta; class Magnoliopsida; order Fabales; family Fabaceae; genus Lathyrus; species Lathyrus oleraceus. Next base: position 300,595,486 of record NC_066579.1, read on the forward strand.
TGGATGTGAAGGGTTTGGACACATAAGAGCTAAGTGCCCCACTTATCTCAAGCAGCAGAAGAAGGGTTTGTCTGTGTCATGGTCAGAAGATGATTCAAAAAGTGGTCCTGAAGTGGAATATGCCAAACATGTTACTGCCTTGACTAGAATTTTTGATTCTAATGAAGAATCAAAGTGTGAAGAACTCACTTTTGAGGAACTTGCTGCTTCATACAAGGAGTTGTGCCTCAAAAGTGGAAAAGTGTGTCAACTATGAGATGATCAAAAGAAAGTCATTGCTCAACTACAGGCTGAAAAAGTGGAGCATTTGTCTATCATCTTTGATCTGAAGGATGAAGTTGTATTTCTCAATTCAAAACTTGACAATATGACTAAGTTTGTAAGAATGCTTAACAATAGTTCTGATGTGCTGGATGAGATTATTCAAACTGGTAAGAATGCTGGAAATGTTAAAGGTGTTGGTTATGATAATCAAGTTGTGATGAACAAACGAAAATGGTATGTAATGAATTTTGTTCATCCTAAAAAAAGTAGGAACAAAATATGTCAAATCAAATGTCCCAACATCAGCAAAGACATCGGTATGATTACTTAGGAAGCAAGACCCAACGATGGAGATGTCATTATTATGGATGGTTTGGTCACATAAAACCCTACTTTTACAAACTATATGGCTATCCCAAACCTGCTTCACAACCCAAAAGAAAACATACTATTGTTAAAGCAAAGAAAAAGGGGATTCCCAAAAATGGCACTTCTTGACTCATAGCTCACACCTCCCTCAGAGTATCTGCTAGAGAGGATTGGTATTTTGGCAGTGGCTTTTCTAGACACATGACTGTGGTCAAGAAATTCTTGGTGGATATTAAATCATATTCCACTAGCTATGTCACTTTTGGATATCGATGAAAAGGTGAAATAAAGGGTGTTGGAAAGCTGGACTATACGAAACTGCCTAGTCTTGATGATGCACTGTTTCTTAAAGGACTGATTGCTAATTTGATAAGTATTAGTCAACTATGTGACCAAAGTCTCAAAGTTAACTTTACTAAATATGAATGCCTGGTAAAAAATGAGAAGAATGAAGTTATCTTGAAGGCAGCCAGATCAAAAGATAACTAGTATCTGTGGACTCCTCAAGAAACAAATTGTTTCTCCACATGCTTGATGTCAAAAGAAGATGAAGTTAAGTTATGGCATCAAAATCTTGGTCAGTTACATATGAAAGGTATGAAGAAAGTTTTGTCAAAGGAAGCAGTCGGAGGTATTCCCAAGCTGAAAATTGATGAAGGAAGAATCTGTGGTGAATGTCAAATTGGGAAGCAAACAAAAATGTCAAATAAGAAGCTCTAACATCTAACCACTTCAAAAGTTCTTGAGATACTTCATATGGACTTGATGGGACCTATGCAGGTTGAAAGTCTTTGAGGAAAAAGGTATGCTTATGTTGTCGTTGATAACTTCTCAAGGTTCACCTGGGTGAATTTCATCAAAGAGAATTCTGAAGTGTTTGAAGTATTTAAAGAACTTTGTCAAAAGATTCAAAGAAAGAAGGGTTGTGGTATTGTCAGAATTAGAAGTGACCATGGGAAGGAATTTGAAAATAGCAAGTTTGATGAATTCTGGACTTCTGAAGGGATAGTCATTAGTTCTCTTCACCCATCACCATTTAATAGAATGGTCTAGTTAAGCGCAAGAATAAGACTATTCAAGAATGTGCCAGGGTCATGCTCCATGCTAAGAAACTACCATATCATTTTTGGGTTGAAGCCATGAACACTGCCTGCTATATCCTTAATAGAGTGAATATCAGATATGGTACATCTACTACACTTTATGAACTGTTGAAAGGAAGAAAGCCAACTATGAAGTATTTCCATGTATTTGGATGTAAATGTTATATTTTGGCAGATCGTGAGCAAAGGAGAAAAATAGATCCAAAAAGTGATTAGGGAATTTTTCTGGGATACTCTAGAAATAGTAGAGCATATAGAGTATTCAACTCTAGAACTAAGGTGATGATGGAAACAATAAATATTGTTGTTGATGACTTAACTAAAGAAGCTGATGTCACAAATGATGTTGAAACATCTATGAATGTTGTTCCTGAAGATGTTGCAGACTCAAGTGCTAATACTGAACCTACAGAGACTGAGTCAGCTGACAAAGGAACTTCTATCACAATTCAGAAAGATCATCCTAAGGAGCTTATAATAGGAAATCTAAATGAAGGGGTGTAGCGGTAAATTCATGACCATCAAGTTATGGATAAGCTTGACGTCAATAAAACCAGAGTCGCCACCGCGCTTTTATTGTTTCCAATGGAAAAGGGAAAAGTACAAAAAAAACCCAAAGATAAGAAGTTTCCAAATCAAAACTAATAAAATGCCAGAGATTACAGTTAAGGGGGTTAGTTACATAGAGGGAAGGTGTTAGCACCCAAAGTGTCCTAGGTACTCCTAGGGAGCCATTTTTTATGTGTGTATGTGTTTTTGGTATAAAATGATGTTTGAGAAAAATAGAGTGTGGGGATGAGAAAAGCATTTATTCGTTATATTTTTTTGTGTTTGACAAGACCTTCGGACTTGTGCCTACGTACCAACATAAAAATGAGGGATCAAAACCTCGTAGTTCGTGGTAACAATGTCAAAATGAGTGGATTGTTTTTAATAAAAATTTAAGCTAAAAGAGGAACAAAGGGTCCAAAGGTTTGAATTTGTGTTAGTTCTTTTTGTATTTTGAAATTTTATGTCAATATGATTAGATTTATTTACGAGTTTCATTTAAGAAAAGATTTTGACCAAGGTGAAGATGCATGATGTGCCTAGAGAGGAGAATCCTTTGGCAGATGCTTTGGCTACACTGGCTGCCTTGATTAAGGTCCATTGGTGGAATCAGTTCCCCAGCGTTGAGGTGGGACGTCTGGATAGACCGGCTTATGTGTTTGCTGTTGACACAGCGCCTGACGATGAGAAGCCGTGGTATTATGATATCAAGCGCTATCTAGAGACTCAAGAGTATCCTGAGGGAACATCTAAGAAGGACTGGAAGACTCTGCGGAGGTTGGCTATGGTGTTCTACCTGAATAAGGATGGGGTCTTGTATAAGAGAAACTTCGATTGGGTCTTGCTTAGATGTGTTGATGATAAAGAAGCAAGCCAATTGATGAAAGAGGTTCATGAAGGATCGTTCGGTACCCATGCCAGTGGAAATGCGATGGTGAAAAAGCTGCTGAGGGCAGGTTATTATTGGATGACAATGGAGGCCCAATGTTTCAATTTCGTGCGGAAGTGTCATAAATGCCAGATTTATGCTGATAAGGTGCACGTGCCTCCGAATCCGTTGAGTTTGATGTCGTCTCCATGGCCGTTTGCTATGTGGGGCATCGATATGATCGGGAAGATTGAGCCTACGGCTTCGAATGGGCATCGGTTCATATTGATGGCTATCGATTACTTCACCAAGTGGGTGGAAGCAGCCTCTTATACGAACGTGACGAAGCAGGTCGTGGCCAGATTTCTCAAGAGAGACATCATTTGCAGATATGGGGTTCCCGAGAGGATCATTACTGATAATGGTTCTAATTTGAACAACAAGATGATGGCAGAACTGTGCCGGGAATTCAAGATTGAGCATCACAATTCTTCTCCCTATCGTCCGATGATGAATGGGGCGGTTGAGGCAGCCAATAAGAATATCAAGAAGATTGTGCAGAAGATGGTGGTAACCTATAAAGACTGGCATGAGATGTTGCCGTTTGCATTACATGGGTATCGAACTTCGGTGCGCACGTCCACTGGGGCAACCCCTTTCTCATTAGTATATGGAATGGAAGCGGTGCTACCGGTCGAGGTTCAAATTCCCTCTTTGAGAGTCCTGATGGACGTGAAACTGCAACAGGCTGAATGGGTAAGGACCCGATACGAAGAGTTAAGCCTGATTGAAGAGAAGAGGCTGGCGGCCATCTGTCATGGGCAGTTGTATCAACAACGGATGAAGCGTGCTTTTGACAGAAAGGTACAACCTCGTGTGTATCACGTAGGTGATATGGTGCTGAAAAGGATCCTTCCTCCTCAAAACGATCGAAGGGGCAAATGGACACCTAATTATGAAGGTCTGTTTGTGGTCAAGAAGGTTTTCTCTGGCGGAGCCTTGTTGTTAACGACCATGGATGGCGAGGATTTTCCATCCCCTATGAATGCGGACGCAGTTAAAAAATACTTCGTATAAAGAGACCCGCTGGACGAAAAGAATAAAATAGTCCAGGCAAAAATGGGCATCCCGGCGAACCAAAAAACAGAAAGAAAAGGTTCGGGCAAAAATTAGGGATAAAATTAAAAATTGTACACCCGGCAAGTCGAAAACCTGAAAAGGCGGCTTGGGCAAAAAAGGGTATCCCGGTGGACCGAAAACCCGAAAGGGCGGTCCAGGCCAAAGAGGGATTGAAACGAGCAACTGCGTCTGGCATGATCGTTTGCACTTTGGTTAAGGCATCATGGATAATACCAGGTAGGGGTCAGTCGGAAACGTCTTGTTCAGAAGGCAGAAAGCAAGGAGAGTCTGAGGACATATGGGGTGTAACCGAGTTGGAACTCGATGAGATCACGGTTTCGCATTGCCATTAGGATAGATTTTTCCTTTTGTGCGCAATTACCTCTTTTCAGGAATTGCTTCCTTTGTATTGCTCAATTTGAGCCACACTTTTTCAATCAATAAAATGCATATTCAGTCAAATAATTTTGTTTTTGTTTTCATTACCGCTTTGATTGCAAAAACATCCGATTATTGTGATAAAGAATATTTTCATTTTAAGACATACAGGTCCCTTCCAATGCATGTTTATAAGATTGGGAATTTGAAATCTTATTCGAAAGGTTGAGTGACCCAAGTGTTGAAATCTTGACACGCCTGGGGCACGGTTTTATCTAACGATCTCTTTTGCAGGTGTTGTTAGATATTTTCACTCACTTGCAGGTTGTGATGTGGAAGCTTTGACAAAACAGTCCCCGTGGAGTCTGATCAGGGACGAATGAATAGAAGAACGATGAAAGGACGGCGGGACGTACGACGATCCTGGATATTAATCAAGAAGACTCTTCAAAGTCTGAAGATTGGAAAGTCTGTGTAAATCCCAGCGAGTTCGATCTCCGTTGAGTACGGAGAAGTCGGGAATACAAGGTGATGAATCAGAAAAGTCCAGACGAGTCTGGAAGTTCTCAAAATTGGAAAGCTGACATTGGAGTTGGACGGTGAATGCCATGGTTCAACGAGTCGACGGGTGTTCGGTACCAGACTGTCCTCGCCTCCTCAAGCAGAGTCAGAAGGACTAATTCCCCGGCAGATTCCAGGTATGTGGATTCCCTAGCAGGGTTAGGATGGTTATCTCCCCCAGCAGGTGAGATCAATGCTTCCCCAGTCGCCAGGCTTGAAGGTTGCATTTTTCCAGCGGAAGTATCCGTGTGCGGTGGTTCCCAAGCGGAGTCGGGATTGATATTCCCAGCAAGTCAAAGACTATTGTATCCCCACAGAGTGCGTTGGTGGTTTTCCCCAGCGAAGTCCCCCAAGCGGATCGGGTGCAAAGGAGGTTCTCCCCAGCAAGGGTTGCCTTTTCCCAGCAGCAGTGCTATTCCCCAACAGGGTGGAAATCGAAGTGTTGTCGAGTTCATCAGCAGAGTGTCTCGAGCTCCCCAGAAGAGTCCCTTGAGGGGAATACTTTTTATGCATTCATCATGTAGCTAAGCATGGAATATTGCATAGTAAATCGCGTAGCATTTCCATAATTATGGAGCATTACGCTGAAAAAATATCATGCATCATTACTGCAAGCATGAGCTAGTCTCAAACCTTGGTTATCGTTTGAGAAGTGGTCGCATGAGGGTGAAGGTGCTGATCCGAGGAGTTTGGCACCGTTTTTTTATCAACAGTACTTCCCCAGCAGTACGATACTGGAGGAAACTTTTCCGTCGGACAGAGATGGAAATGAAGATCGCGATCAGCGCGACTCGGGCCGTGGTTACCGCTTGAGGTTTGGTTTCACCGGATGGTGAAGATGTTACTCTGAGGAGTTTAGCATCATGACGTCAGATCAGCAATGTTCCCCAGTAGTGCGATACTGGAGGAAATTTTTCCGTCGGACGGAGATGGAGATAAAATCAAAGGACGTTACGCGATCAGCGCGAACATGCATTTCAAATCGGAGAAAAGGAAATGTTGAGGCATTTTCTGGAGATCGGGGTTCAAATGGAGAAAGGGAAATGTTGAGACATTTTCTGGAGAGCGGGGTTCAAATAGAGATTGGAGTTGAAGATTATATCCGGGATGAGGTCCTCAGGATTATCTTCTGTTCATGTGTCACCTTAGACTTTGGCTGAGGCCAATGGAGGTCGTTATGGGTGTCTTCTGAGGAAGAGATGCACATGTTACCTTCCTTTTGTGAAGGTGTACCCTCTGATATGTCGCCCTCTGAGTGGTGTTTGGTGTTATTTTCGACGTTGCCAACGGAATTATCACAAGAAAGCGGAGAACGGGGTTCAAATGGAGAAAAGGAAATGTTGAGGCATTTCTGGAGAATGGGGTTCAAATGGAGAAAGGGAGACACGAAGTGTTTTCTGGAGAACGGGGTTCACAATGGCGATCACAAGTTATCGTCAGGCGACTAGGGTTCAAATGGAGAACGGGGTTCCTTATTTTGACAAACAAGATGTCGGGGTTCAAATGCAGTGATCTGGGATCATTTGCGCGAAAGAAAATTTCGGGGTTCAAGAAAACGAAAAAGAGAAAATTTCAGGGTTCAAGAAAAGCAAAAAAAAGAAAAAATAATAATCCCCAGCGGATGTGTGGTGTTCAGGCCATAGTTATCCCTGCGTTACCATTTATTTTGGTATCCAGGTCGACATTTCTGTTTCGGTGATCAGGCCGATTTTTCTCCGTACCAGACGAATTTTTCTTCAGAGAATTACTGCTTTGCCGATTCTGACAGGCATTGTTAATTATTTTCCCATCAGAGTGCAAATTGTTCGTCTGTTCTTGGTATTCAATCACTCTTCATCCTGATCATTTGAAAGCCGAGGCTATTCATATCGACAGGTTCACAGTGGATTGAATAGGGGCAGTTGTAACACCTCAAAATTTGCCCTCCTCTCTTGGGACTAGCTTAGCATATTGCATTGTATTTGTAGGTCATTAGTCATTGCATATTTGCATATCATGTGGCTACATTGAGCAAGTCATCCTCCTAGGTCTTGATCAGAAGATAAAGAGGTTGAGATCCAAGCTAAGGGTTTCATTGGATTGATCATTAACATCTGAGGATGTGTGATTCAAATTAGGGTTTCTTGATTCTCAAGGGGGTTGAGCTTGATCTTGGATGGAATAGTACATCATCATCATCATGGTTTTGTCATCACCAAGAGAATCATTATGCTTGATCAGATACCTTGAGATTAGGGTTTTGACCTCTGGTCAACCCTAATCAGTTGCATTGTGCCAATCAGGGCTTGGTAAGGAGAGGAGGTATTCAATGGATATGGGGATCATTTATTGATTATATTGAGCTTATGGAAGCTAGGGTTTCATGGTTGAGCCATTTCATCAGGAGTTTGAGGCTCAAGTTCATCAGTCAAGCTGAAATTCATCTATCAGTCAACAAAAGTCAACTGTGGTCAACTGTGCCTGAATTCATGGATTTGGAGGTGGGAGAGGGTTAGATACACTTCATTCATGTCCAAACAAGTTTCATTTGACATTTCAAACATCAAGAATGAAGAAAATAAAGTCAGATGGAAACTTTCCAAAAATAGAAAGTGACTTGTAATTCAAAACTACCAAAAATGGAAAGGTTTTCTCCTTAAAATTACATGTCCAAAAATGCTTCAAATGAAATTTTGTCCAACATGAAAGTTGAATATCTTGCTCTCACCTTTCCAAAAAGCCCAAGAACATGAATTTCTCATGTGTGGTTGGAAAATTATGGATTGATCATTGTTCAAAAAAGTTGATTTTCAAAGGGGCATAACTTTTGATTCACAAGGCCAAATTGAGTGAGGTTTTTTTGAGCAAACTCCATTTGACATGCTTTATCATGATCCATCATTACATTTCATCAAAACTCATCACACAAAAAGTCCATTTTTCAAGTGGACCAATTTTGAAAATGGAGGGAAAAAGGTGATTTTGAGAATTAAGCCTTGTTTTCACATGATTCCACTTGCAATAGCTTACAAATACCATTTGAAACTTGCTGCAACAAAAAAATTCTACTGTTACATTGGATTTGCATAAGTGAGGATGGATTGGCTAATTACCATTTAGCATAAAAGTGCATTTTCACTAATCACTCACATTTGGCTAAACTTGATTAACAAAATGGATTAGTGCATCATATAAATGGTTAATCATAACTGTTTTCAGATTAACACTCATTCATCTCAGATCTAGATCCAAAATTGCACAATTCTCTCAACTTTTCATCTTCACTTTTTTGCAAATTCTCCAAGAACACAGCCTTAGATCTTCATTGATTCATCATCTATATGCATTATTGAGGCTAATTGAAGCAAGGATTCATCACTACCAAGCCAATTCAAGGATTGTTAAAGTGAGGTGCAACAATGGCGATTCAAGATTTGAGCTAGATCGTGCGTAATTGAGCAACAAACTTTGTTCCATTCATCTTCCACATCATCATAGCACATCTATTTTGCAATTCCAAGGCCAAAAACACGCAAATTCGCAACTGTCTTCAAATTAAGGTCAGATTTCGACTTCAATGATTCTTGAAATTGTTTGATTCTTCTTGTAGATCTTTCTTAGTAGATCATTCTGCAATTTGAACCACTAAATTTGGTTGAGAAACAAGGAAGTTATGTTGATTTGAAGTTTTGTGCTCAAACATGTTTGCTATCGGTTCTTTTAAAATAGGAGGAATTAGGCTTAATTAATTTGTGATTCATGATGTACGTTGTGAGACCTTTCCATTGATATAAAGTTTGTGTGATTTGGTGGAGATTTGTTCTTGGACCTATGAACATGAAGAACACATGATGAACGCTTTAGAAAATTTTCCAGAAACACATTTTGATCTTCATTTTCGTGTTTGGCATGGCTGGAGGTGTTAGCGCGCGTTACTGTAGCGATCGATCCTCCGCTCCAGCGCATTCCCACTTTGGCTTGGCATTTTTTCTTCATATGCTATACATGATTTCACATGCCATTTCACATCATTTTTAATTTTTCTCCACATGAAAAAATTCATATCTCACAAAATAATTGTCCAAATCACATGAGATTTTTTGTGCCATGATCCTTGCCATCTCTAGAATTTAATGAATATTTTTTCAAAAATTGTGCACGTGTGGTTTTTGGAATGGCCTAGGGTTTGTTTAGGTGTGTTCTTTCTTGCACATTGCTTGGTATTTTGATCATGAAATGATGATGCTTAACTGGATGGAGCTGAAATTTTGCATGCTTATTCTAGAGATCCTAATGGACATTTTGATATGTGGTTTGTGATTTTTGCTTTCCTGGATTGTGAGATATGATCATTTGAACCTAGGTGTGACAATTTGTGTCACACCATTTCATGTCCAACTTCTTGATTTTTGTAGCCATGCCATATGAACTTGAAATGAGCTGAAATTTTGCATGAGGATGCTTAGGGATGTTAGGTTATTTCATGAATGTTTCTGGAATTTTTGGATGTGTTTCCTATTTGTTTGAGAATTTCCTTTCTGTTTGGCCAAATATGGACTTTTTGTGAGTCATGTTCTTAAATGTTTTGTGAAATTCTGGATATGTATTGGATGGACTTGAAATTTTGTGGAGTGATTATAGACACATTCATTTATCATGTTCCTACACTGTTTTATGCTTGCTTGAAGTTGTTGCATGTTTTGATGCCTTGTATGGACTTGTTTGAACTTGGGTTGACTTGTGGAATTTAATTGACTTGCTTCCAATTGCTCAAATGGTTTGAAATTTGGTGTGATGAACATGTTATGAATGTTGTTTAACCATGAATTGTTTGGGGATTTATTGAATTGTTTTGGTTTGGATTTGGATTGATTCATTCTGTTTGGTTCAATGAGTTTCTAAATGGCATGTTTTGCACTATTTCTTTCATGAAATGATAATGGTTGATGATATGATCATGAGACCAATTGGATTTGCTTCTTAATTGTTTGAACTTGATTTTTGATAAATTTCATGTTCTGTTTTGAACTTTTGGTACCTCTTTGACCCTAGGCTTTGTCCTAGGGGTTTGCTTCTAATGTTTGAAGTGTGTTTTCAGGATAAAAGGCAAATGGCATGGAGGAATTAATTCACTTGGCTTGAGTTGCTTGTTTTGTTGATGTTGATTAACATTAATTTTGTTTTGTAGGTGACTTCTAAGTCATTTGTGTTGAGCATTGGCTTATGCTTTGCTTGATGCATTGCTTATGTACAGTTAACTGTTGACTTTTAGTTTTGCTGTTTGATTGTTTGAGCTGAGTACTGACTATGTTAGATTGATTTCAGGTACATTAGTTGCTATAGTTCATTGTGAACTTGCTTGTGTTGCTGCTTGGTTGTGTTAACCAATTGAGATAGAATCACTAACTCCATGTAGTCTGGAAGACCTGGCCTGTTACTTGGCCAGGCACCTGTCTGAAGTCCTCCTTAAGAGGCAATGTTTGTGCTTGTTTACTTTTGTCCCCATGCAGGAAAAGACCTTTGATAAGGCAATTGGCAGAACACAAGAGATATGCAACCTATCTCCTGCTAGTCTGTGTGTCTTCCCTTGACTCACATTAGATGTTGATGCCTTGTGGATCCTAACCTAAGATCCTTGTACAGTTGTACAGTTGAGTCAGAGTCATAAGTGTAGAAGGGTTCCAACTTTCTGGACCCACACTTCCTTTGTCTGAAGCTCTCCCTGACCAGGGATAAGAGCTGTGAAGTCTCATCTTCACTCCCTTTCATCTGGCTTCACCCTAACTCTCAATGTTAGGGTTAAGAGCTAAAACATCACCTGATACAGTTGGTTTGCTTTTGCGACCTAACCCTTTGTTTGAGCCCACTTTGTCTGGATATAGTGTGTGCTAATTGTGAATGCTTGGTTTGTTTTGATTATGCTTGCATGCTTTGCTTTGCCTGTTTAGGATTAGCTTGCTGCCTGAGCAAGTTAGGATAGAAACCATAACTTAGGGTTGATATGCATGATAACATCTAGGCTCGAGTCCAGCTCCCTAGTAGTGCGTCTCCCTTTGTATCTGGTTAGAATTTCTTTCCCGTCCAGGGGAACTACGTCGCCATGATCCTTATACCAGATGAGGTACGTAGGCAGGAGACCGTGCGAGGTCTCTCCGGGCACTTTTTTTTCCTTTTTTGTGTGTGTTTGCTCGACAGTTGCTAGGCTCGAGTTCCCGACTCCTTAGTAACTTGTTGCTTGTTTCTTATCGTTGTGTGCTTGGAGTCCGGTATAAGTCCATCAAGTGGCATCTGGTTTCCAGTGTGGGTTTGTTTGGTTCGGAATCTGATGTAAGTCCAGCGATTGGCATTCGGATTCCACGTTTTCCTGTGTGTGTTTGTTTTGACGTCTCAGCGTCTGTGTGTGTGTTTGTTTCGGCGTGTGTGAGCCGAACTACGGTAGCTCTGATTCTCGTTCCAGACGAGATACGTAGGCATAGGATGCGATATCCTAGCGAGCCCGTTCCTCTTTTCCCCCACCTGTGTTGTTTCTAGTGTGTTGTGTGTGTTTGTGAGTAGTTTTAGCAACCTTAACCTATCATTTAGAGCGTGGATCCCGTCGAGTATGACGGATGCGTAGGGGTGCTAATACCTTCCCTACGCATAACCGACTCCCGATCCCATTCTCTTTGGTCGCGAGACCATGTTCTTTCCGGGTTTACTTTGAGCGTTTCCTTTCCCTCTTTTGGGATAAATAACGCACGGTGGCGGCTCTGTGTTGTTTTGTTTTAGCCTGCCGGTTGTTTTTCGCGGATGCGACAGCTGGCGACTCAGCTGGGGACTAGAAGTTGACCCATTGCTAGTCCATCTTCCCTAAGCGAGTCTCTCCTAGCGCTCTAGGATAATTTAGGTTGCTTGTGCCGCTTTATTTATTGCATTTATTATTCTGATTGTGTATATATTTGCATAAATGTTTGCATGCATCATACTATCATGTTGTCGTCCTCTGTGCAGGTGGTTCCTCTATTTTGGGGTGGGTGTTCTGAGTGGGGCTAAAACCCAGGCCCGAGTATACACCTAGGATTAGTGTGGTCTCATGTTGCCTCCTTCATGTTAGGTCAACATGTGTTTGGCAACGTGATGTACCACAAACCGGACGAGGTTCATTTGGTAGAACTCTTCCTTTGTGGGGTACTCCACTTTGGTTGAGTAACTTCATCTGAACTATTGACTTCGGTGACCGATCTTTCCCGGATCTTTGGTTTAGACGATCTTAAGAGAGCTGCAGCGGCAGACCCGAAAGGGCAAACCTGTTGAGTATCTTGGCCCGATTGTCGAGACTATTATCCGCCTTAGGATGACCTGATTAGAATTCACCTGTGAGGGGAGGGTTGATTCTTACAGATGCATGTTCTGATGGTGACTTTGACGGTGACTATTGGTTCCGTTGATCAGAGTCCTATTTAAGTCAGATTTATGGATTTATTTCAGAGACGCCGAAGTGCTGTCCGTGTTATTTATCAGTGGGGATCTGTTTATTTCAGGATTCCCCGGGCCGATTCAGAGGATTTTGTGGTGATCAGATCAGTGAATCTTTGGTGGCGATGGTGATGTATCATTCAGCTCCGTTTATTTCAGAATCATGAGTCAGATTTGTGGTTACATATTCCTTCAAATGGTGGTGATCAGTTCAGAGATCAGGGCTGTGACTCAGAGCAACAGATGTTCAGATGACTGGGAGGATGGCAATGCATTGCATTCATTCATCAGCATCATTACATATTGCATTTACCTGCATCTAACACATGTTTATCCATATGCAGGGACATTTTTGATCGAGATCCTGGTTGAGAGATTTCCTTGCTCAGACATGAGGACCGGTTTGAAGCATGACGTCGCCTACAGTTTCTTCGACCCAGAGATTGGTGTGCTAAGAGATATGATAGCCTTGATTACACCCGACCATGTGGGGATGTTCAGAGAGGCATACGGTGGTATTCTGAAGATGGTTTTCAGGCTCACAGACAGTGATAGGAGCGCCATTCATACTCTTCTTCAGTTCTATGACCCGGGCTTGAGATGTTTTGTGTTCCCGGACTACTTGTTGGGGCCTCTGATGGAGGACTATGCTAGCATCCTGGGTATTCCGATCCGAGATCAGATTCCTTTTTGTGCCATTAGGGGAGAACCTGACATCCTTGGGATTTCTCGTGCTCTTTATTTGAGTCCGGAGATGATCAAGGAGGGTTTGAAGGAGAAGGGAAAATTACCTAGTTTTCACTTGAGTTTCTTGGAGGCTAAGACCAAGGAGCATGCTGCTGCGGGTAATTGGAAGACCGTCTGTGCCTTGATTGCTGCGAGCATTTATGGGACCATTTTGTTTCCTAATAAGAAGAACTTCGTGGACATTAATGCCATCAGATTGTTTATGCAGAGGAATCCTATTCCTACTTTGGTTGGAGATGTCTATTACTCGGTCCATAACCGGAACGAGAAGCGGCGTGGGGGATTGATCCGATGTTGCGCTCAAATGCTATTCAGATGGTTTATGGGGTATTTGCCTTCCCGAGGTGCTTTTGCTTTTCGGGATCCTACTGTCAAGTGGTCATTCAGATTGATGGGTTTGCGGGCCAAGGATATAGCTTGGACTCATAACGGTATGGCTGGACGAGATTTCATCTACAGTTGTGGGAGTCTTCCCAATGTACCTCTTGTAGGAGTTCAGGGTTGCATCAATTACAACCCGGTGCTTCTTAGGAGACAGATGGGGTTTGCTGTGGAGGGTCCTCCTCTTGGACGAGAGATTCAGGAGTCCTTCTATTTCCCGATTGAGGGCAATCGGGCCATGTTGAGGCAAGTGTTGGATGAGTGGCGCAGCATTCAGAGGAAGGTCAAAGTTCCTTATGGCAAGGTTAATAGCCGGTATTTCCCTCTATTTGATGATTGGCTTCGGAAGAGAATAGAGCTCACACATCTACCATTTCCGGGGGGCGATCCTGGATGTCCTTTGATTGAGGGTCCGCGTTCTTCTGTCAGTATGGAAGAATTCCTTGAGATGAAGAGAGCCAGAGATCAGTTGCTTGCGGAGAAGACTGAATTGGAGATGAGTGTTGCTCGGATTCAGATGGCTAATCAGGAGATCAGATTAAGGATGGAAGATCAGGATAAGCGACATGCCATGGAAGCAAAGCGCTTTGAGATGGATACTGCCTACTATGGGAAGATCAGCCAAGCCTTAGCGTCATCCACAAGGGAGCACGACATCACTAAGGAGAAGCTAGCCAGAGCTTCAAAGGTCATTGAAGATGAGAAGAGGAGGCAAATTCTCGTAAGGGATCAGAGGGACGACAGAGTCAGAGTCCTCATCGCTGAGTGGGAGGCAAAGATGAAGATTAAGGAAGCAGAGAACGTGAAGATCATCGCTGAGCGAGATCATTGTATCGCCGAGAGAGATCACTACATTGCTGAGAGAGATCATTACTTCAGGCAGATGAAGATTCACCAGAAGGAGGTGGGGAGATTACAGCAGGAGAACACCGAGCTCAGGTTCGCCGCAGAGTTTGTGAAGATGGTTGATGATATAGGGCCTTCTGTGGGACCCTCGTCATGATAGACCTTTTTCTTTTGTGTGAATTACCGTCAGGCTTGTTGACGGAATTCACTTGCTTGTATTTCCTTTCTGATTCTGGAGGATTGTATTTGATTTGTATCAGCTGTGATGTATGACTATGGCACTCTTTGTGCATTTTGATATGCGATGGTTGTTTTCATTCAGTGATCGATCTTCAAGCTTTATTTTCTTTACTATATGCACTCACACAGCACACACATGGTTGGGTGGTATCTTGCTAAATCATATATCTCTGATCTGTATGATGAAATCAAATGATGAATGTCAAAATATTGCTGCCGGAATATTATCTGTCTCGATGAAGCCAGGATCGAGAGATAAAGTGTTCCTCATGGGGATAAACATTGCATCCATGCATGATCATAATAACTTGTGTTTTATTTTGCAGGTATCAGTTCTAACGTGCTTGATTGTGACAAGAATCATTGCTCGTGCTCGTAGAGTTGTACCTTTGCACTCAACATGCCCTCACAGATATTTCACTAGGCGCAATACTCCCAGACTGATGGATCTCCCAAATGCAGATGTCCTCGAGCTGAAGGATAAAATGAACGAACTAATCAACATTATGCAAGGGTTTGCCTTGGGTCAAAAGGCACTGGCTGACAAAGTTGAGAAGCTCGAGCGGGTTTCAGCGGCCAATAGTGGTGTTAACCTGGATGGTGTCTCCAGCCAGGGGCTGGGTGGTTCTAGAGATGGTGGAAAGAGGACGACTGTGGGGATAGTAAATAATGCTGCTGGTTTTGGTGCTGCTGCTGGTGGTCAACCTGGTCCGATGGGGCAGAATCTGAAGGACAATCTATTCCCTCCATTCTTTGGGGTGGATGATGACGGAGAGGAAGACAGGGAAGTTGATCAGTTTTCTATGCACAACGAACCATTTGGTCAGTACGGTGCCCAACCACAGAACAAGGAGATCCAGTTGCTGGCTGAAAAAATCAGAGCTCTTGAAAGCTATGCCACTCCTAGGGTCGTAAACATGTCTAATATGGGGCTGGTTGAGGGGATTGTGATCCCACAAAAGATTAAAGCGCCTGCTTTTGACAAGTACAATGGGAGTTCCTTCCCCGAAATTCATCTGCAAGCCTTCGTCCGTAAGATCTCTGCATACACGATGGACCAAAAGCTTTGGATGTACTTCTTCCAGGACAGTCTGTCCGGAGGTTCCTTGGAGTGCTACACCAAGCTTAAGTCTTCTGATATCAAGAACTGGCAGGATCTTGGTGACGCATTCTTTAAACAGTATCAGTTCAACGCTGACATGGCTCCGAGTCGTACCCAGATGCAGGGTATGTCTCAGAAGAATAACGAAGGGTTTAAAGAATACGCTCAGAGGTGGAGGGAGTTGGCTGCCAGAGTGCAACCTCCACTAGTGGACAGAGAGATGTCTGATCTCTTTATGGGCACCCTGCAGGGGGCGTTTGCCGAGAGAATGGTGGGTTGTCCAGTGACAAACTTTGCGGACATTGTAGTGGCTGGTGAGAGGATAAAGAGCTGGCTGAAGCTCAGAAAGATACAGGGTGGCAATGCTTCGTCGTCTGGGTCGAAGAAGCCTTTCGGTAACGGCCAGAGGAAAAAAGAGGGTGATACCAGTGCAGTATACACTCAAAGGGGACCCAGTAGGGATCGTTACTTTCAGCACAACGCTGCGGTAACTATTCCTGCTGATAATCAGCCTGCACAGCAACAACAACAACCGCAACAGCAGCGTCAACCATTTCAGCAGAGGCCTTAGAGGGCTGGTTATCAGGTGCGGGGAAGAATGAATGATAGGCAGTTTGACAGGCCACCTGTGACTTACTCCTTTCTATTGAAGAAATTGCAAGATCTGGGGTTGGTACAGTTAAGAACTCTGGCACCTCTGAGACCTGATCAGAGGCCAGCCAATTACGATGAGAATGCAAAATGTGAATTCCATTCAGGTGCTCCCGGGCATATTGTTGAGAACTGCAAAGCTTTTAAGCACGTAGTTCAAGACTTGGTGGACTCAAAAGCAATCAACTTTGCACCGTCTCCCAATGTTAATGCTAATCCCATGCCCGCGCATGGTCAAAGGGGGGTGAATGCAATCTCCGAGGAGGGCCGAATCGGGCTGTTGTCTGTTGAACAGTTGAAGACTCCTTTGGCTGAGGTCAAACGGCAGTTGTTGTTGAGTGGGGTTTTTCCGGGCTGTAATGTTGATTGTGTTGTGTGCACCGTTGCTCCTGAGGGATGCGCACTGTTGAGGGAAACTGTCCAAAGGCTGATGGACGATGGGAGTATTCGGGTTGAGAGGGCTGATTTGGAGAAGGATGATGTCTCCACCATAACGATTTACTTCGACCCGGTTGATTTGTCAACTCTGGCGGAGGCGGCCCCAGTTACCATCACAGTACCTGGACCAATTCCCTATGACAAAGATGACGCCGTGCCGTGGCATTATGGTGAGGAAGTGTACTGTAATGGAGAGAGGGTAGAGGATCAGACTGCAAGTGAAACCACTGTTTCAAAGGTGGATAATGTCGGTCCCAGTGGTTTCACTCGCAGTGGAAGGCTGTTTGCTCCCGATGCTTTGAGGGGAGAAGAAGGGGAAAAAGAGAAAAAAGATAAGGCCGAGGCTTTAGCCAGGGCGAAAGGAAAACAAGCAGTAGTGAATGATGGTACTCCAGTAGAGACACCGGCGCCTGGGTCGGAAGAAAAACTTGATGATGATGCAGAAGAATTCCTTAGAATCATCAAGAAGTCTGAGTACAAGCTTGCGGACCATCTGCAACAGACTCCTTCCAAAATATCAATTCTATCTTTGCTGTTAAGCTCTGAGGGGCATAGAGAGGCTCTGTTGAAAATTTTGAAGAAAGCCTATGTTCCTCAAGAGATAACAATCAATCAGTTGGAGACGGTAGTGTCTAATGTGCATGCCAGCCATGGGCTGGGTTTTACCGACATGGATTTGACTGTAGATGGGAGGAATCACAACCGGGCATTACACATTGCAATGGAATGTAAAGGAGCCGTGCTTTCACATGTGCTGGTTGATACAGGCTCCTCATTAAATGTGTTGCCGAAGAAAGCCTTGGCAAAGCTGAATTGTGAAGGATTGATCCTGACGCCCACTGACTTGATAATGCGGGCTTTTGATGGGTCGAAGCGGGCTGTGTTCGGAGAGGTTGAGCTCCTAGTGAAGATAGGCCCTAAGGTGTTTAGGTCGACTTTCTACGTCATGGACATTCAGCCGGCATACAGTTGCCTGTTGGGTCGACCATGGATCCATGCTGCTGGGGCAGTAACCTCGACTTTGCACCAAAAGCTGAAATACATTTGGGAAGGACAGGTTGTTACCGTCTGCGGAGAAGAGGATATATTTGTCAGCCACCTTTCATCTTTCAAGTACGTGGAGATGGACGATGAGATATGGGAGACACCCAGTCAAGCGTTCGAAACCGTCAAGGTGGAGAGTGCTCTTTTTGCAAAAGAGGAGGAAAAACCGTCCATATCTTCGTACAAACAGGCCGCCGAGGTGGTGAAGAATGGAAAGGCTATTGGTTGGGGTAGGATGATGGATATCTCCGCCAAGAAAGACCGCTTCGGAGTAGGATATCAGCCGGGCCGAGGCTCAGAGCAAGGCAGAGGACGCCGTACGACAGTCACGTTCACCAGTGTCGGAATGCTGGATCCGGATCATATCTGCATGATGGGTGACGAAGCTGATAGTGATTGCGAAATTTACCGGTGGATAAAGCCGTGCGCACCAGGGATGGGAGTCCAGAACTGGAAGGCTGAAAAGATCATCAGGGTCACTCTGCTGGAAGAGTAATAATTTCTGTTTCAATTTTATCTGCATGAAAGCCTTACGTGTTGCCCGACACGTAATGGTTCATTGTAAGGGCCACCTCATGTTTAAAATTTGCAATTTCTTGCATCATCAATAAAAGGATGTTTTTCAATTAAAAGCGGTGTTCCCTGTTTTTCATTTATTTTTGCAGTTTAAAAAAAAAAAAAAAAATGGCAATGTTTTCATTTTTCTTTCCAATTTGTCTCACGCCGGTTCTAAAGCAATGCATGAATCCACATTCATGCAGATGCGATATCTCTCCGGATCTCACTGATAACAATCCTGTTACACCCTCATATGACTTCGACAATCCGATCTATCATGCTGAAGAAGAAGACGAAGAAGATTGTGAACTGCCAGGGGAGTTAGCCAGGTTGTTGAAACAAGAGGAGAAGGTGATTCAGCCGCACGAGGAGCAAGTGGAGATAGTGAATCTGGGTACCGGCGAGGTCAAGAAAGAAGTGAAAATCGGGGCTGCTTTGGAGGAAAGTGTCAAGAGCAGAATGGTGGCATTGTTGAAAGAGTATGTCGACATCTTTGCCTGGTCTTATCAAGATATGCCAGGGTTGGATACCGATATCGTTGTGCATAAGCTACCGTTAAGAGCAGATTGTCCTCCAGTGAAGCAGAAGTTGCGCAGAACTCGACCTGACATGGCAATGAAAATTAAAGAGGAAGTGCAGAAGCAGTGGGATGCTGGTTTCCTTGCTGTCACTAATTATCCGCCATGGGTCGCGAACATTGTGCCAGTCCCGAAGAAAGATGGGAAGGTGAGAATGTGTGTGGACTACCGAGACCTGAATAGAGCTAGCCCAAAGGATGATTTTCCGTTACCTCACATTGACGCGTTAGTAGATAATACAGCTCAATTCTCGGTGTTTTCCTTCATGGATGGCTTTTCTGGCTATAATCAAATCAAGATGTCGCCAGATGATATGGAGAAAACAACGTTCATCACACCGTAGGGCACCTTTTGTTACAAGGTGATGCCATTCGGTCTCAAGAACGCCGGTGCTACTTATCAGAGGGCCATGGTGACTTTGTTTCATGATATGATTCATCATGAAATTGAATGCTATGTTGATGACATGATAGCAAAGTCCCAAACAGATGAGGGGCATTTGGTAGATCTGGCCAAGTTGTTCGACCGGCTGAGACAGTTCAGACTGAGGTTGAATCCGAACAAGTGCACTTTTGGAGTGCGGTCCGGTAAATTGCTGGGGTTCATTGTAAGTGAGAAAGGAATCGAGGTTGATCCTGCTAAAGTAAAAGCAATAAGAGAAATGCCTGAACCGAGAACGGAGAAAGAGGTTCGTGGTTTCTTAGGTAGATTGAACTACATTTCACGGTTCATATCTCAACTAACAGTCACGTGTGAACCAATTTTCAAGTTGCTAAGAAAAGATCAAACGGTCAGGTGGAATAATGATTGCCAAGCGGAATTTGAAAAGATAAAAGAGTATTTGCAAGAGCCTCCGATTCTGATGCCTCCTGTGGAGGGAAGACCGTTAATTCTGTACTTGACAGTCCTCGAGGGGTCTATGGGGTGTGTATTGGGGCAGCAAGACGAGTCTGGTCGAAAAGAGCATGCCATATACTACCTTAGCAAAAATTTTACCGACTGTGAAACAAGATATTCACTGTTCGAGAAAACTTGTTGTGCTTTGGTCTGGGCTGCTCGCCGACTGAGACAGTATATGCTGGTTCATACCACTTTATTGATTTCCAAGATGGATCCAATCAAGTACATTTTTGAAAAGCCAGCATTGACCGGACGGGTTGCGAGGTGGCAAATGATTTTGACAGAATATGATATTCAGTATACCTCTCAGAAAGCAATCAAGGGGAGTGTATTGTCTGATTACCTTGCTCAGGAACCCATTAATGATTATCAACCGATGAAGTTTGAATTCCCTGATGAGGACATCATGTTTCTCAAATCGAAAGATTGCGAGGAACCAATCCCGGAGGAGGGGCCTGACCCTGAATCTGAATGGATTCTGATGTTTGATGGGGCCGTTAACGTGAATGGAAGCAGTGTTGGTGCTGTTTTGGTTACGCCGAAAGGATCCCACATTCCTTTTGCTGCCCGGCTAACATTTGACTGCACTAACAACGTGGCTGAATACGAAGCTTGTATATTGGGGATTGAAGAGGCGATTGATTTGAGGATCAAGAACCTTGTCATATATGGAGATTCAGCTCTGGTTGTAAATCAGGTTAACGAAAAATGGTATACGCATCAATCTCATTTAGTTCCATACCGGGATTATACGAGGAGACTGTTGACGTTTTTCACCAAGGTGAAGATGCATCATGTGCCTAGAGAGGAGAATCCTTTGGCAGATGCTTTGGCTACACTGGCTGCCTTGATTAAGGTGTAGTGGTGGAATCAGTTCCCCAGCATTGAGGTGGGACGTCTGGATAGACCGGCTTATGTGTTTGCTGTTGACACAGCGCCTGACGATGAGAAGCCGTGGTATTATGATATCAAGCGCTATCTAGAGACTCAAGAGTATCCTGAGGGAACATCTAAGAAGGACCGAAAGACTCTACGAAGGTTGGCTATGGTGTTCTACCTGAATAAGGATGGGGTCTTGTATAAGAGAAACTTCGATTGGGTCTTGCTTAGATGTGTTGATGATAAAGAAGCAAGCCAATTGATGAAAGAGGTTCACGAAGGATCGTTCGGTACACATGCCAGTGGAAATGCGATGGTGAAAAAGCTGCTGAGGGCAGGTTATTATTGGATGACAATGGAGGCCCAATGTTTCAATTTCGTGCGGAAGTGTCATAAATGCCAGATTTATGCTGATAAGGTGCACGTGCCTCCGAATCCGTTGAGTTTGATGTCGTCTCCATGGCCGTTTGCTATGTGGGGCATCGATATGATCGGGAAGATTGAGCCTACGGCTTCGAATGGGCATCGGTTCATATTGGTGGCTATCGATTACTTCACCAAGTGGGTGGAAGCAGCCTCTTATACGAACGTGACGAAGCAGGTCGTGGCCAGATTTCTCAAGAGAGACATCATTTGCAGATATGGGGTTCCCGAGAGGATCATTACTGATAATGGTTCTAATTTGAATAACAAGATGATGGGGTTCAAATGCAGTGATCTGGGATCATTTGCGCGAAGGAAAATTTCGGGGTTCAAGAAAACGAAAAAGAGAAAATTTCGGGGTTCAAGAAAAGCAAAAAAAAGAAAAAATAATAATCCCCAGCGGATGTGTGGTGTTCAGGCCATAGTTATCCCTGCGTTACCATTTATTTTGGTATCCAGGTCGACATTTCTGTTTCGGTGATCAGGCCGATTTTTCTCTGTACCAGACGAATTTTTCTTCAGAGAATTACTGCTTTGCCGATTCTGACAGGCATTGTTAATTATTTTCCCATCAGAGTGCAAATTGTTCGTCTGTTCTTGGTATTCAATCACTCTTCATCCTGATCATTTGAAAGCCGAGGCTATTCATATCGACAGGTTCACAGTGGATTGAATAGGGGCAGTTGTAACACCTCAAAATTTGCCCTCCTCTCTTGGGACTAGCTTAGCATATTGCATTGTATTTGTAGGTCATTAGTCATTGCATATTTGCATATCATGTGGCTACATTGAGCAAGTCATCCTCCTAGGTCTTGATCAGAAGATAAAGAGGTTGAGATCCAAGCTAAGGGTTTCATTGGATTGATCATTAACCATCTGAGGATGTGTGATTCAAATTAGGGTTTCTTGATTCTCAAGGGGGTTGAGCTTGATCTTGGATGGAATAGTACATCATCATCATCATGGTTTTGTCATCACCAAGAGAATCATTATGCTTGATCAGATACCTTGAGATTAGGGTTTTGACCTCTAGTCAACCCTAATCAGTTGCATTTTGTGCCAATCAGGGCTTGGTAAGGAGAGGAGGTCTTCAATGGATATGGGGATCATTTATTGATTATATTGAGCTTATGGAAGCTAGGGTTTCATGGTTGAGCCATTTCATCAGGAGTTTGAGGCTCAAGTTCATGAGTCAAGCTGAAATTCATCTATCAGTCAACAAAAGTCAACTGTGCTCAACTGTGCCTGAATTCATGGATTTGGAGGTGGGAGAGGGTTAGATACACTTCATTCATGTCCAAACAAGTTTCATTTGACATTTCAAACATCAAGAATGAAGAAAATAAAGTCAGATGGAAACTTTCCAAAAATAGAAAGTGACTTGTAATTCAAAACTGCCAAAAATGGAAAGGTTTTCTCCTTAAAATTACATGTCCAAAAATGCTTCAAATGAAATTTTGTCCAACATGAAAGTTGAAGATCTTGCTCTCACCTTTCCAAAAAGCCCAAGAACATGAATTTCTCATGTGTGGTTGGCAAATTATGGATTGATCATTGTTCAAAAAAGTTGATTTTCAAAGGGGCATAACTTTTGATTCACAAGGCCAAATTGAGTGAGGTTTTTTTGAGCAGACTCCATTTGACATGCTTTATCATGATCCATCATTACATTGCATCAAAACTCATCACACAAAAAGTCCATTTTTCAAGTGGACCAATTTTGAAAATGGAGGGAAAAAGGTGATTTTGAGAATTAAGCCTTGTTTTCACATGATTCCACTTGAAATAGCTCACAAATACCATTTGAAACTTGCTGCAACAAAAAAATTCTACTGTTACATTGGATTTGCATAAGTGAGGGTGGATTGGCTAATTACCATTTAGCATAAAAGTGCATTTTCACTAATCACTCACATTTGGCTAAACTTGATTAACAAAATGGATTAGTGCATCATATAAATGATTAATCATAACTGTTTTTCAGATTAACACTCATTCATCTCAGATCTAGATCCAAAATTGCACAATTCTCTCAACTTTTCATCTTCACTTTTTTGCAAATTCTCCAAGAACACAGCCTTAGATCTTCATTGATTCATCATCTATATGCATTATTGAGGCTAATTGAAGCAAGGATTCATCACTACCAAGCCAATTCAAGGATTGTTAAAGTGAGGTGCAACAATGGCGATTCAAGATTTGAGCTAGATCGTGCGTAATTGAGCAACAAACTTTGTTCCATTCATCTTCCACATCATCATAGCACATCTGTTTTGCAATTCCAAGGCCAAAAACACGCAAATTCGCAACTGTCTTCAAATTAAGGTCAGATTTCGACTTCAATGATTCTTGAAATTGTTTGATGCTTCTTGTAGATCTTTCTTAGTAGATCATTCTGCAATTTGAACCACTAAATTTGGTTGAGAAACAAGGAAGTTATGTTGATTTGAAGTTTTGTGCTCAAACATGTTTGCTATCGGTTCTTTTAAAATAGGAGGAATTAGGCTTAATTAATTTGTGATTCATGATGTACGTTGTGAGACCTTTCCATTGATATAAAGTTTGTGCGATTTGGTGGAGATTTGTTCTTGGACCTATGAACATGAAGAACACATGATGAACGCTTTAGAAAATTTTCCAGAAACACATTTTGATCTTCATTTTCGTGTTTGGCATGGCTGGAGGTGTTAGCGCGCGTTACTGTAGCGATCGATCCTCCGCTCCAGCGCATTTCCACTTTGGCTTGGCATTTTTTCTTCATATGCTATACATGATTTCACATGCCATTTCACATCATTTTTAATTTTTCTCCACATGAAAAAATTCATATCTCACAAAATAATTGTCCAAATCACATGAGATTTTTTGTGCCATGATCCTTGCCATCTCTAGAATTTAATGAATATTTTTGCAAAAATTGTGCACGTGTGGTTTTGGGAATGGCCTAGGGTTTGTTTAGGTGTGTTCTTTCTTGCACATTGCTTGGTATTTTGATCATGAAATGATGATGCTTAACTGGATGGAGCTGAAATTTTGCATGCTTATTCTAGAGATCTTAATGGACATTTTGATATGTGGTTTGTGATTTTTGCTTTCCTGGATTGTGAGATATGATCATTTGAACCTAGGTGTGACAATTTGTGTCACACCATTTCATGTCCAACTTCTTGATTTTTGTTGCCATGCCATATGAACTTGAAATGAGCTGAAAATTTGCATGATGATGCTTAGGGATGTTAGGTTCATTCATGAATGTTTCTGGAATTTTTGGATGTGTTTCCTATTTGTTTGAGAATTTCCTTTCTGTTTGGCCAAATGTGGACTTTTTGTGAGTCATGTTCTGAAATATTTTGTGAAATTCTGGATATGTATTGGATGGACTTGAAATTTTGTGGAGTGATTATAGACACATTGAAGTTTGTCATGGCTTTAGTCTCATTCATTTATCATGTTCCTACACTGTTTTATGCTTGCTTGAAGTTGTTGCATGTTTTGATGCCTGGTATGGACTTGTTTGAACTTGTGTTGACTTGTGGAATTTAATTGACTTGCTTAAAATTGCTCAAATGGTTTGAAATTTGGTGTGATGAACATGTTATGAATGCTGTTTAACCATGAATTGTTTGGGGATTTATTGAATTGTTTTGATTTGGATTTGGATTGATTCATTCTGTTTGGTTCAATGAGTTTCTAAATGGCATGTTTTGCACTATTTCTTTCATGAAATGATAATGGTTGATGATATGAGCATGAGACCATTTGGATTTGCTTCTTAATTGTTTGAACTTGATTTTTGATAAATTTCATGTTCTGTTTTGAACTTTTGGTACCTCTTTGACCCTAGGCTTTGTCCTAGGGGTTTGCTTCTAATGTTTGAAGTGTGTTTTCAGGATAAAAGGCAAATGGCATGGAGGAATTAATTCACTTGGCTTGAGTTGCTTGTTTTGTTGATGTTGATTAACATTAATTTTGTTTTGTAGGTGACTTCTAAGTCATTTGTGTTGAGCATTGGCTTATGCTTTGCTTGATGCATTGCTTATGTATAGTTAACTGTTGACTTTTAGTTTTGCTGTTTGATTGCTTGAGCTGAGTACTGACAAAGTTAGATTGATTTCAGGTACATTAGTTGCTATAGTTCATTGTGAACTTGCTTGTGCTGCTTCTTGGTTGTGTTAACCAATTGAGGTAGAATCACTAACTCCATGTAGTCTGGAAGACCTGGCCTGTTACTTGGCCAGGCACCTGTCTGAAGTCCTCCTTAAGAGGCAATGTTTGTGCTTGTTTACTTTTGTCCCCAAGTAGGAAAAGACCTTTGATAAGGCAATTGGCAGAACACAAGAGATATGCAACCTATCTACTGCTAGTCTGTGTGTCTTCCCTTGGCTCACATTACATGTTGATGCCTTGTGGATCCTAACCTATGATCCTTGTACAGTTGTACAGTTGAGTCAGAGTCATAAGTGTAGAAGGGTTCCAACTTTCTGGACCCACACTTCCTTTGTCTGAAGCTCTCCCTGACTAGGGATAAGAGCTGTGAAGTCTCATCTTCACTCCCTTTCATCTGGCTTCACCCTAACTCTCAATGTTAGGGTTAAGAGCTAAAACATCACCTGATATAGTTGGTTTGCTTTTGCGACCTAACCCTTTGTTTGAGCCCACTTTGTCTGGATATAGTGTGTGCTAATTGTGAGTGTTTGGTTTGATTTGATTATGCTTGCATGCTTTGCTTTGCCTGTTTAGGATTAGCTTGTTGCCTGAGCAAGTTAGGATAGAAACCATAACTTAGGGTTGATATGCATGATAACATCTAGGCTCGAGTCCAGCTCCCTAGTAGTGCGTCTCCCTTTGTATCTGGTTAGAATTTCTTTCCCGTCCAGGGGAACTACGTCGCCATGATCCTCGTACCAGATGAGGTACGTAGGCAGGAGACCGTGCGAGGTCTCTCCGGGCACTTTTTTTTTCCTTTTTTGTGTGTGTTTGCTCGACAGTTGCTAGGCTCGAGTTCCCGACTCCTTAGTAACTTGTTGCTTGTTTCTTATCGTTGTGTGCTTGGAGTCCGGTATAAGTCCATCAAGTGGCATCTGGTTTCCAGTGTGGGTTTGTTTGGTTCGGAATCTGATATAAGTCCAGCGATTGGCATTCGGATTCCACGTTTTCCTGTGTGTGTTTGTTTTGACGTCTCAGCGTCTGTGTGTGTGTTTGTTTCGGCGTGTGTGATCCGAACTACGGTAGCTCTGATTCTCGTTCAGGACGAGATACGTAGGCATAGGATGCGATATCCTAGCGAGCCCATTCCTCTTTTCCCCCACCTGTGTTGTTTCTAGTGTGTTGTGTGTGTTTGTGAGTAGTTTTAGCAACCTTAACCTATCTTTTAGAGCGTGGATCCCGTCGAGTACGACGGATGCGTAGGGGTGCTAATACCTTCCCTACGCATAACCGACTCCCGATCCCATTCTCTTTGGTCGCGAGACCATGTTCTTTTCGGGTTTACTTCGAGCGTTTCCTTTCCCTCTTTTGGGATAAATAACGCACGGTGGCGGCTCTGTCTTGTTTTGTTTTAGCCTGCCGGTTGTTTTTCGCGGGTGCGACAATAAGGCCAAAGTTTCTAATTGAAATAAGGTCAAAGTTTGAAATTTAAGAAGTGGGAGGAGATGAAGAGACTAATCCTAAGCATAAAATTAAAATTTAAGAGTTGAAAAGATCCGACCAATTGGGATGCAATCCAACAGACAAGAATGTCATATAGAAAACCCACTTTCCCTTTGGACTTTGAATCAAGCAATAATCAGCAAGCAATTAGCAATATTAGACATCATGAAGATAAATGCATCAAATAAATATAGCCACATCCAAGCAAGAAACTCCATTGCTAGCAGACTTCTTTGTCTTCTCATGTATCAGATGAAATACTCATTGACTAACTCAGAATAAAGCATTAGACACAAGATCAAAATAACAATTGTATGAAGACCATGTAGCAGATAAGTTCAAGTAGATCCCAATACTTGCATCATATGAAAGCTCAAATCATAATAACTTGGTCTCAAAATGTTGGCATTGGCCAAGTCCTTTTGCATATGGAATGTTGCCTAATCCTAAGTCCAAAAGTTCAGATCAAATCCAACAGTCCACCAAATAATATTTAGGGTTTTTGTTGTTTATTAGGTATTTTAAGGTCCTAAGACCATAAACACAAACAAAGTACACAAACAAATATATACAATCACAATATATGGCTCAAATGAGCAAAGTGAAAATGGCATAAACATAAACAAGTTAAATGATATATAAATGAAAAATGAGTTGTAAATGAATTGGAATTAAATTGCATAAAATAAATGACTTGAAAGTAAAGCAATATTAATAAGAATTAGTCAAATGTTAGTCAAGGTTAATTATATGTTAGTGGTGTTTTGCTTTTCAATTGATTAAGTCATTCTTTGGAGAACACTCAACCATTTATTCACAAGCATGGATCCTTGAACCAAGATATCTTCCAAAGGAAGGAAAAAATGCCAATTTTCCACACAATACCATGAAATATAGGAGACTTACAATCTCACTTACTAGAATGTTATGCCTTTAGGGTCAAATTTAGCTATATGTTAAGCAATCGTAATTGGACTTATGTAGAAGTCACAACTATCTGAGGTCGGGCAATAAAAATTTAGGTGCTAATGCATGTTAGAGATTTGGTATAATGAACCAAACTCCTAAAACATATCACACACTAAAAGAAAAGATCAAAAGGATGGACCTATCTCATCCATACTTCTATTGGTTCATCTGACACAAAGTCATTGATGAACCAATTAGCCTTTGGATATTGAGATTTCATTGGTCAATGAAAGGGATGGGAAAGAATGGGAATGAAGATGAAAGGGGAGGGGAAATAATATAAACACAGATTGGTCATAGGAGGAATTTTACCAAATTAAAATCATTCATTCATTTTGGAAGATGAAATGTACATTTCATCAATCCCCTAAATCCAATGATTTTAATCCAATAAAAGTTAAATCAACCTTGACCCAGGCCCAAACAAATAGTCAAACATCACAAGACCATAAAAATGGCTCAACATAATTTTTACGAAATTAATCAATTAAAATCAAATTTAAAAAAATGCATTAAAATTCAATTTAGTTTGGTCAAAACCTAAAACCTCTTCAAAACACCAAATAAATGGCCAAGAGACTTATCCTAGGTCAAACAAGGTCAAAGGACCTTAGACAAAAAAAAATCACAATTTTTAAAAAGTCATAAGTATTGTTAAACTATTAAAAATATGCACAAAAATATTTAATTCATGAAAAATATCAAAATTAATCCAAAAAATAATTTTAGTTCAGATTATGAAAGAGAAAAATATTTAAATATTTTTGGTGAAAGTCCCATATTTTTTGGATTAAAAATGAAATTAATATGAATTAAACAAAATAAATGGATTAAACATAAAAATCATAAATTAAAAAGAAATTCAAAAAAACAAGGGCCATCAGATCCCTCTTATTAATTGAGGTGGCATATCTGATGGCCAAGCGCGCGCTTCACAGCATACACCTCAGTCAACGTGTCATAGGGGTGGTAATCACAAGAAGCGGCCATGATTAGAACATTTAAACAAGATCTGATGGTTAAGAGGCGTGACAATACACCAGCGGAGCTAGGTCTCTGGTCTTCTTCTCCGGTGGATCTCACCGGACTGGTCCACCCTCAACCATCTCCAAAATAAAAAACAAGGACATGGATTCAAAGAAAAAAAATGCTCAGGCGCTCGAATCTGGCCTCAATTTTCTCCAATTCTAAGTATATAAAAAGATACAGGGATTTGAATTTTGAGGATCATGAACTGAGTTGCTTCGATTTGACCTCAAAGCAAATCAATCTTGTTGCCTACATCGGTAGGACTTCAGCAAACCAAAAATCACAAAGAATAGTGGAGAATCGAAGAGATGAAGTTTCTGAAATTTCACCTTCAAGGTGCCTTAAATTCACTTGATCTTGATCTGGATTTACTTGATTCCTTTTCCTCTTGCTTGCAGTGATCAATTGAAATGAAAAGAGAAATGAACTCTTGGAGTTTGAATTTCAAAATATAAAGTGAAATTCAAACTCGATTTCAATTGAAATCTTTAAGAATTCTATAGAGTGAAGGGTTTGTATTGTTCTGGCAAAGCTTGGGCAAGGTGTTCATGAAGTTCTGAGCTCATAGCACTTGTATTTATAGCCAAATCAAATTCTCTTTGCACACTTCCAATAAAGATCCAAAAATAGCAAATGCATCATGAAAGCTTACATGGGCGTGTACAAAGCCCAAAGAATGATTGGAAAAGGTCCAAAATCATGCACATGTGATGCTGAAAGCAATGCATTACGCCATGCAATGTTGAAATGAAATTGAACATGAGAATCCTCCAAATGGTACCATGCATTGCACCCATGTACAAGTCCTTTAATATTGATCCAAATAAGATGGTCTTGGACTTTTTAGAAAGGCAGGATCAAGGGGAACAGTTTTTATGTTGAACATTTTTTCATTTGAAGCTTGCATCGTTGTGAATTTTGAGGTGGAAGTTTGGAAAATCAAACATAAATGAAATTTTTCTAAGTATCAAGTTAAATGTTTACTTCTTCCATCTTGAATAACTTTTGTTATGGACTTCAAATGGAAATATTTCCTTTATCAAAGTTATATCTCTTTCAAACCTCTTCAGTTTGTCCACAAATTTGACCTCATTTGGATTTGGCGTGAAGGAGTTATGCATTTTAGAAGTTGAGGAAAATCACTTGTTCAATGGTAATGACCCAAAATGATCTATAATGTTTCCTCTTGGCACATGAGTTTGCAAGTTGAATTTGAACTTATTCCAAACATAAAAGTTGAAGAGGACATATTTAATTTGATCATGCAACTTTAATGGCTTTAATCACATAAAAATTTAGCAACTTATGGTCTTGGGAAGTTGACCTTCTAACTAGGATTCAAACAAAATGACCTATAATCGTTCACCATAAAAAAATGACTTTCCAAGAAAAAAATTCTCTATACTTAAACATGAAAGTTGTTTGTAATGTCATTTTGAGTAAACTTTCTCTTGGAATCATTTTCATATGACAAAAATTGTAGGAGATAGGGTCTAAGGAACCCTAGTTTTGACCAATTGACTTTCTCTGGTCAACCACCATGAACCATCTTGCTAGCTTGACATTCTCTTGATATTTGGGACTCATGGAGGATCATATACATGTAAGTATATGTAATATGAAGTATCCTTTGCAATATTTGATAATTTGATGAAGAAACTTGTTGAGGAGGTCACACAAGATATCCAGATGAATTAGGGCTTCCAAGGTAAATAAGCTTCAAACTCTTGATGATTTCTTGATCAAAATGATACGTGAAGACCATGGGGATCCATATATGATATCTAAA
This sequence comes from Lathyrus oleraceus, assembly GCF_024323335.1. Lineage (NCBI taxonomy): Eukaryota > Viridiplantae > Streptophyta > Magnoliopsida > Fabales > Fabaceae > Lathyrus > Lathyrus oleraceus. The sequence continues at coordinate 300,626,354 of NC_066579.1, forward strand.
GTCAATGTGAACTATCCCTTGATTAGTATCCTTGCATTAAGGGTCTAGAACCCTATATATGAGCTTGCTGTAGCATAGGTGAGCACAAACACTACCTACAAAAGAGTTAAACTATACATTGACATATTTTTGGTATTTGGGTTAGTAAATAATGGGAAAAGAAAGTATGATACAATTAAATGTTCTAGTTTATCTCTCCCAATGCAAGCCCAATGAATAAGGGGTAAGGAGAATGCCAAGGTGTGATCCCAAAACCAATGCACATGATGAGATAACATGAGGGATCTTAGGGTCAAAATTGGGGTCTTACAAGGGGTAATTACCAGATCAGGGCAAGCTGTGTAAAATTGCTATTTTGTTTCAAAATTTGAAATTAAGAATATCAAGGAGGCCTTAACTGATGAGTTCAGGATTAATATTATGCAAGATGAACTTGTCCAATTCAAAAGAAATGAGGTTTAGGATTTGGTACCAAGACCTGAAGGGACAAATGTTATTGGTACTAAATGGATGTATAAGAACAAGTCAGATGAACAAGGTGTTATTACCACAAACATTTGATCAAGGATACACTCAAATGGAAGGAGTGGACTTTAATGAAACATTTTCTTTTGTGGCTCGCTTGGAATCTATCAGATTGTTACTAGGAGTGACATGTCTTTTAAAGTTCAAGTTGTTCCAAATGGATGCAAAAAGTGACTTTTTAAATGGATATTTAAATGAAGAAGTGTATGTTGAACACCCAAAAGGATTTATTATTATATGGTTTAAAACAAGCTCCAAGAGCTTGGTATGAAAGGTTGGCTGAGTTTCTCATTAACCATGGATATAGAAAGGGTGGAATTGATAAGACTGTCTTAGAAGGATGGAAAACTTATGATAGCTCTGATCTATAAGGATGATATTGTATTTGGAGGGATGTCAGATGAGATGGTCCAACATTTTGTCAAGCAAATGCAATCTGAGTTTGAAATGAGTTTGGTAGGTGAATTAACTTACTTCCTTGGACTCCAGGTCAAATAGATGGAACACTCCATCTTTCTTTGTCAAACTAAATATGCAAAGATTATTGTAAGAAATTTGGATTGGAGAATGCTAGTAACAAAAGAACTCCTTCTCCTACACACCTGAAGTTATCTAAAGATGAAAAGGGCATTGGTGTTGATCAGAGTTTATATAGAAGCATGATTGGTAGTCTTCTATACCTTACAACAAGCAGACCAAATATAACTTTTGTTGTTGGATTTTGTGCTAGATAGCAAGCAGAACCCAAAGTGAGTCAGATCAATCAAGTAAAAAGGATTTTGAAGCATGTGAATGGTACATGTGATTATGGAATGTTATATTCTCATGATTCAAATTCCATGTTAGTGGTGTATTATGATGTTGATTAGGCTGGTAGTGCTGATGATAGGAAGAGTACCTCTGGAGGATGTTTCTTTTTGGGAAACAATTTGATTTCATGGTTCATCAATAAATATAATTATGTATCCATATCTACTGCTAAAGTTGAGTACATAGCAGCAGGTAGCAACTGCACTCAACCAATATGGATGAAACAAATGTTGACTGAATATAATGCCACACAAGATGTCATGATATTCTTATGTGACAACTTGAGTGCTATTAATATATCCAAAAATCCTATTCAACATAGTAGGGCTAAACACATTGACATCAGGCATCATTTTATTAGAGAACTTGTTGAAGACAAAGTTATAACACTTGAGCATGTTAGCACTGAAAATCAGCTTGCTGACATTTTTACCAAAGCCTTGGATGCAGTTCAGTTTGAAAAATTAAGAGGAAAACTTGGTATTTGTGTTTATGAGGACTTATAGAAATTATAACTATTTATGTGTGTCAAACAATTTTTTCACTTTCATCATTCCACACGACACACTTGTTTAAGCCCATTACTCCACTGTGTATCTTTTTGGATGAAAACACGCTACCCGTTTCGTTCAAACATTTCATTCCTCTCCATAAATATGTGTTCACCTTCTCTCATGTGTCTTTCCCCAATCCGTTTGTGTCAAGTGTTAGCAAAGATGTCGAAACAATCTTCACCCAAGCCCATGCATATCTCAACTGAATACATTGGGTCATCTTATCCAACTATTAGGGCAGATGAACCAATACAAATGACCAATCTGTCTGATCTTGTCTCGGATGTTAACCCTTATCCATGATTCCTACACCCACTCAGAATAAAGCAAAGCCACATGTTTCAAAGAATGTCAAGACTTCTGGTAAGTCTTCTGTTTCTGAGCCGTTAATTCCTAGTGAAGATAAGACTATTTTTGAAGAGGGCTATCAGTTTAAATGTTATGAGATGAGAAACCCTACAAAGCATACTGGTGTCGCTGAGAATCAAACTGAATTGGAAAGGATTGCCATTGATAAGGACCTTCAGAAGTTTGTTACCTCTGTGTTGAACAAAGTGGATTCATATGTTTTCCAGATGTTCAAACATATTTGGCAAAAGAAACTAGCACTGATGGTGATTTTAGTGAAAAAGATGATGAATGTGTCCCTGAGCAAGCTGCTCATGAAAGAAGGAGTAAGAAGAAGGTTGATTATGTTATCAATGTTGATAACCTAACATATGATGAGGAACCTCTTACCAACATCTTTGATCCTGGAATAGCCAAGAGATTTCAGAGAAGAAAAGGAAAGGTTGTGATGTTTGAAGATTATCCTTCTAAAGAGATAAAAAGGAAATATGGTGGTATGAAAAGCACTCCCTCTAGAAGTTCCAAAGGAAAATATCTTGTTGGTCCTGCTAGATCATGGAGTAAAGTTGATATTCCTACGAGGAATAGGAAAGTTGTTTCTTCAAGTGATTATATGTTTGAGTTCGAAGAGGATGTCCAGGACACCATTCCTGTAAGAAGATATGCTCCAAAGAATCCATATGTTGTTGTGCCCGAGGCTCCACTAGAAAATATGTCTTTACATTATGTGAAGAATGATGAAAGATGGAAGTATGTTATTCAAAGGAGGATATCTTTGGAGAGGGAATTGGATAAGGATGCCCTAAAATGTAAGGAGGTTATGGAGCTTATAGAGGCTACTGGTTTGATGAAGAATGTCACAACATTTGGTCTTTGCTATGAAGGTCTTGTAAAGAAGTTTGTGGTGACGATTCCTGATGGGTTTTTTGATATGAAGAGAGAAGACTATAGAAAGGTGTATGTTAGAGTAAATGTCGTGACATTTTCTCTTGCTATAATCAACAAACTCCTGGGAAGGATTGAAGAACCTCAGGCTGAGATAGAGGTTACAAATGAGCAAGTGTGCAAGGAGATAATTGACAAACAGGTGAAACATTGGTCAAATAGATGAAATTTGTCAGCTGGGAAGATGAGTGTTGAGTATGCAATCCTTCATAGGATTAGGTCTGTGAACTGGGTGCCTACAAATCATATTTCAACCATCTCTACTAGACTCGGGAAGTTTATATATACTATTGGAAGAAGAAGAGCTTTTGATTTTGGGAAGTACATTTTTGAACGAGTTATGAAGCAGGCCTTCTCAACTGTTGTGAAGATGCTTATCTGCTTTCCCTCACTCATTTGTGGGATAATCCTGACCCAACATCTTGGAATATTATTGCCTATTGATAGTGGGAACAAAAGGGAATCTCATTTATCCTTCCATTACAAACTGTTTCCTGGAACACATGTTCCAGATATTGTCATGACATCTTCTCAGGTACTTGGCCCTACCACTTCCAAGGGGAGCGCTATTACTCAGCTGAAGGAGACATGTAAAGAATTAGATGATTACATCTGGTCTATCACTACTACAAAGATAAAGCTTGAAAAAATGATCAAGGATTTGATGGATGAAGAGGAAAAGGAAGTTAAACATTTGGTGATGACCATGTTAGAGCCGATGTAGAGGACTCTGCTGGTGGCAATGATGTTGAGCATGATGAAGATAAAGAAGCCCGAGGAGAGGAGTATTCTACTACATACTCAGATAGTCAAAAATATATCTGATTGTAGTGTTTTTTTCTGTTTTGGTTTTGGTTTGTGGTCTCTGACCGGGATTTCAAGCACCCTTGTGTGCACTTTTTTTTGTCCTACTTAACTTTATGTGCTAATGTGCTTATGTGGTTCCTACGTTTTGGTTAGTTTCTTACCTTTTTCATATTATGGCTAAAAAGTGGGATTAATGTCTATGTTCTCTAACCACTAACCAATATTCTTGTTTTATGCAGAATATTCTACAGACTTTTAGCAACTGCCTTGCTGCATTTTCGAAGCCCAAATCTAGTCCAAACTATGTTTGTAAATAGAATGCCACAAACCTAATTGAAGGGAAATAAATGCTTGACTGAGTTTTTAGGGTTTGGGTGTTCATGTTAATTGTGAGCCTCTCTAATATCATCTTGGAATAAGAGTAGGATTCTCTTTATATAGTTGTAAGTTCTGTCAATCACTCTTAAGCTTTTAATCATTGAGTGATTATGTGACATTGTAGTGTAACTTCTGAAACTTTCAAAATAATATTGCTTCATCACTATTGTGATTGAAAAGGAAGTAAGAGGGGTATCATACCTAGGTGAGTCTTAGGTAGAAGTTAAGCACGAGTAGTAATTAGGGATTAGATTGTAAATTGGAGATAGTTTGCTAAAGGTCTACAAACTGATACTATTTAGTGGATTTCCTCCCTGGCTTGGTAGCTCTCAGATGTAGGTGTAGTTTACACCAAACTGGATTAACAACTATGTGTGTTATGTTATTTTTAGTACTCTTAACTGTATGTTATATAATCATTATGTTTTGATCATATATCAGTATCTCGACATCGCTTAGGACATTTGATATTTGCATACCAGAATTTCACCATTGATCATGAACCTAACTATGTTAGAAGAGTCCATGGGTTGTGTACTTGGACAACAAGATCAAACTGGTAGAAAGGAGCATTCCATCTACTATCTGAGCAAGAAATTTATAGATTATGAGTCTCGATAATCCATGCTTGAGCAGACTTGTTGTGCTTTAGCCTGGGCTGACAAACGTCTACGCCATTATATGATTAATCATACCACTTGGTTGATATCTAAAATATATTCAATCAAGTATATTTTTGAAAAGCCTGCTTTGATTGGGAGGATTGCTCGTTGGAAGATGCTATTATTTGAATATGATATTGAGTACCATACTTAGAAGGCAATTAAAGGAAGTATTCTTGCAGATGATTTGGCTCACCTACCAATCGATGATTATTAATCCATTAGGTTTGACTTCCTTGATGAAGATGTTATGTACTTAAAAGCTAAAGATAATGATAAATCATTGCCTAAAGAAGGACCAGAGCCTGGATCTCGATGGGGTTTAGTGTTTGATGGATCTGTTAATGCTTATGGTAATGGAATTGGGGCAAACATCATTCCTTCGCAGGGTTCTCATATCCCTTTCACTACAATATTGATGTTTGATTGTACGGACAACATGGCAGAATATGAAGCTTGTATCATGGGTCTTGAAGAAGCGATTAATTTTAGAATTAAGATCCTTGATATATATGGAGATTCATACCATGTGGTTAATCAGATTAAAGGAGAATGGCGGATTCAAGGAGGGTAGTTGACTTTCTTCAACAAAGTTGAGTTTCATCATATACCTCGTGAAAAGAATCAGATGGCGGATGCTTTGGCTACTTTGTCTTTTATGTTTAAAGTAAATCGTTAGAATGACGCGCCTCAGATCAGAATTATGCGCCTTGATAGGTCTGCTCATGTGTTTGCAGCAGAAAAAGTCACATATGATAAGCCTTTATATCATGATATCAAATGTTTCCTCCAAAGTCATAAGTACTCGCTTGGGGAATATAGCAAAGATAAGAACACTTTGAGAAGGTTGGCTGGTAATTTCTTTCTGAATGAATATGTATTGTACAAGAGAAACTTTGACATGGTCTTGCTCAGATGTCTGGATAGAAACGAAAAAGACATTTTAATGCAAGAAGTCCGTGAAGGATCCTTTGGTAATCATGCCAATGGACATGCAATGGCTAAAAAGATGTTAAGGGCATGCTATTATTGGCTGAAAATGGAATCTAATTGCTGTAAATATAAGAAGAAGTGCCATAAATGTCAAATTCATGCTGATAAGATTCATGTGCCTCCAACTCTTCTCAATATTATTTCATCCCCATAGCCTTTATCTATGTGGGTAATTGACATGATTGGTATGATTGAACCCAAAGCTTCAAAGAGACATCATTTCAATTTGGTGGCTATTGATTACTTCACCAAGTGGGTTGAAGCAACATCTTATGCTAATGTGACCAAGCAGGTTGTGGTCAGATTTATTAAGAATCAAATTATTTGTCGATATGGTGTACCAAGTAAGATCATTATAGATAATGGGTCGAACTTTAATAATAAGATGATGAAAGAGCTTTGTGACGACTTCAATATTGAACATCATAACTATTCTCCTTACATACCTAAGAAGATTATGAAACATGAATGGGGTTGTTAAAACTACAAATAAGAAGATTAAGAAGATTATCTAGAAAATGGTTGTGACATATAAGGATTTTACATTTATGCCACTTCAACAGGGGAAACCCCTTTCTCTCTTGCGTATGGCATGGAAGCAGTGCTCCCCATAGCGGTTGAGATCCCATTAATGAGAGTCTTGATGGAAGCCAAATTTTCTGAGGCTGAATGGTACCAAAAAAGATATGATCAACTGAATTTGATTGAAGAGGAGAGGATGACAACTTTGTGTCATGGCCAATTATATCAAAAAAGAATGAAAAATCATTTGACAAGAAGGTTCGACCTCACGTATTCAGAGAAGGATACCTTGTGCTCAAAAAGATATTGTCTTTCAACACTGATTCTAGGGGCAAGTGGACTTCTAATTATGAAGGCCCGTATGTTGTTAAGAGAGTTTTCTCTAGCGGTGAAATGACTATTATGCCTATGGATGGTGAGGAGCTACCTAGTCATGTGAATGTTGATGTAGTAAAGAAATACTTCGCCTAGTAAAATAAAAAGAACAGGTCGCTAAGTTGAAAACCCAAGAAGGCGCTTAGGAAAAAATGAGCGTCTCGGTAGATTGAAAACCCGGAAGGGAGGTCCTGGAAACAATTAGAGACATAAACATAAAGTATTCATCCTGATAGATTGAATACCTGGGAGAGCAATCTAGGAAAAACTCAGGGTTCATGGCAAGTAACTGCATCAGGCCAGATCTGATCATTCAAAGCAACAATGCTTATCTAAGATTCTCATTCAATCACCCTCGACCGAAGTTCTAAGCATAGCAGAATTCAAAGTTTTTAGGGAGAATAGTAGTCATTGTATTTCAATATAGCCTTTTTCCATGTACTTACCATTTTTCAACTTTGTAATGATCCATGGAGTCACTCCATTTGCAGACTACCATTCTATCAATAAAATTTTAGCCTTTTGCCCATTTGTTTGTTGTTCTTATCTTGTTTCAGTTTATGAACTTTTATTTATTTTTAATAATAATTTTTTAAACAAAAGATATATAAACAATCATGTTTTTGAAATTTACAAAAATATTTTCCTCGATTTGTGAATATAAAAGAGGAATGTCAACAATGACCTCAAGGATGGTAAGATCTTGAAGACGGAGCTTAGTGTTCTCCTAAGGCAGGATTTTCCTTATGAATGTATCCAGACTCATCATTTCCCACAACAGAGATTACAAGAATGGTAGATTCCCAGTGAAGTCGCCAACAGGTCTTCATAGTAGAGTATGTTCGGATGTTTCTTATCCCCGACAAACCTTTCCCTCCCTCGGAACGGAGTTCAGGCTTTTAGAAGATTAAACTTTGGGTCTCCAAGAAATATATTTTTTCTCTCTCCAGAAGGATTCAATCGTTGTATCAAGATTTAGCTCCTTTTATGGCTTATGATCATTTATTGCATGGTTTTCTTCAACCGAATCCCTAGCAAGATCTCTAGTAACATCTCCACCTTGTTGAGATTAACCGAGTATTTGGTTGTACTGTTTTATCGATCTAACCCTTTTGTGCCTATTTTTTCAGCATATTCATACATATATGCATATAATCAAGGTGTTTATTTGTGCATCTTGCATTTCTTGATGCATTCCCCGCTCTCCCGTGTTTCTCTCCACCACAGAGTGTGTGCGTTCTCTCCAATAGAGTCTCAACATTAAGCAGAAAGTGCTTATCCTTTCTAATTCCCTACGAATTTTGATCCTCGTGGAAGGTTTTGTTTCAGTTTTCCTTCCCAATTCATTATCGGATGGAATTAATCCCCAATTGAGTATATTTCCTCATTGGATTGAGTCTTCTTTGGCTGTTTCTCTCCAGTTTATTCCTGGATTGAACTTTGGTCCCTGGAGCTTATTACCTTTTTTAAACTATCACTTGGCTGATAGTTATGTAATAATTTCTCTTACCTTTGGTTGGTTACCTTGTAAAGTTAACACTTGGCTGGTAGTTAGTAATCTTTCCTTTCGTGATTATTACCTTTGTTAAGATATCACTTGTCTGATAGTTAGGTAATAATTTCCCTTACATTTGGTTGGTTACCTTGATAAGCTATCACTTGAATGATAGTTGGTAATCTTTCCTTTTAGGCTTATTACCTTGGTTAAACTATCACTTGGCTGATAGTTAGGTAATAATTTCTCTTACTTTTGGTTGGTTACCTTGTTAAGCCATCACTTGGATGGTAGTTGGTAATCTTTCCTTTTGGGCTTATTACCTTTGTTAAGTTATCACTTTGCTGATAGTTAGGTAATAATTGATTTTTTTGCCTTTGTTTTGTTACCTTGTTAAGCTATCACTTGGTTGGTAGTTGCTAATCTTACCTTTTGGGATTATTACCTTTGTTAAGCTATCACTTGGCTGATAGCTGGAAATAATTTCTTTTTACCTTTGGTTGGTTACTCGTTAAGCTATCACTTGATTGATAGTTGATAATCTTTCCTTTTAGCGCTTATTACCTTTGTTAAGCTATCACTTGATTGATAGTTATCTAATATTTCTTTTTTACCTTTGGTTGGTTACCTTGTTAAGCTATCACTTGGCTCATAGTTGGTAATCTTTCGTTTAGGGCTTATTACCTTTGTTAAGCTATCACTTGGCTGATAGTTAGGTAATAATTTTTATTACCTTTGGTTGGTTACCTTGTTAAGCTATCACTTGGCTTGTAGTTGGTAATCTTTCCTTTTGGGCTTATTACCTTTGTTAAGTTATCACTTGGCTGATAGTTATGTAATCATTTCTTTTTTACTTTTGGTCGGCTACCTTGTTAAGCTATCACTTGGCTAGTATTTGGTAATCTTTCCTCTTGGTCTTATTATCTTTGTTAAGCTATCACTTGACTAATAGTTAGGTAGTATTTCTCTTACCTTTTGTTGGTTACCTTGTTAAGCTATCAATTGATTGGCAGTTGGTAATCTTTCCTTTCGTGATTATTACCTTTGTTAAGATATCACTTGTTTGATAGTTAGGTAATAATTTCCCTTACATTTGGTTGGTTACCTTGATAAGCTATCACTTGAATGATAGTTGGTAATCTTTCCTTTTAGGCTTATTACCTTGGTTAAACTATCACTTGGCTGATAGTTAGGTAATAATTTCTCTTACTTTTGGTTGGTTACCTTGTTAAGCCATCACTTGGATGGTGGTTGGTAATCTTTCCTTTTGGGCTTATTACCTTTGTTAAGTTATCACTTTGCTGATAGTTAGGTAATAATTGATTTTTTTGCCTTTGTTTTGTTACCTTGTTAAGCTATCACTTGGTTGGTAGTTGCTAATCTTACCTTTTGGGATTATTACCTTTGTTAAGCTATCACTTGGCTGATAGCTGGAAATAATTTCTTTTTACCTTTGGTTGGTTACTCGTTAAGCTATCACTTGATTGATAGTTGATAATCTTTCCTTTTAGCGCTTATTACCTTTGTTAAGCTATCACTTGATTGATAGTTATCTAATATTTCTTTTTTACCTTTGGTTGGTTACCTTGTTAAGCTATCACTTGGCTCATAGTTGGTAATCTTTCGTTTTGGGCTTATTACCTTTGTTAAGCTATCACTTGGCTGATAGTTAGGTAATAATTTTTATTACCTTTGGTTGGTTACCTTGTTAAGCTATCACTTGGCGTGTAGTTGGTAATCTTTCCTTTTGGGCTTATTACCTTTGTTAAGTTATCACTTGGCTGATAGTTATGTAATCATTTCTTTTTTACTTTTGGTCGGCTACCTTGTTAAGCTATCACTTGGCTAGTATTTGGTTATCTTTCCTCTTGGTCTTATTATCTTTGTTAAGCTATCACTTGACTAATAGTTAGGTAGTATTTCTCTTACCTTTTGTTGGTTACCTTGTTAAGCTATCAATTGATTGGAAGTTGGTAATCTTTCCTTTCGGGATTATTACCTTTGTTAAGATCTCACTTGTCCGATAGTTAGGTAATAATTTCCCTTACATTTGGTTTGTTACCTTGATAAGCTATCACTTGGATGGTAGTTGGTAATCTTTCCTTTTAGGCTTATTACCTTGGTTAAGCTATCACTTGGCTGATAGTTAGGTAATAATTTCTCTTACTTTTGGTTGGTTACCTTGTTAAGCCATCACTTGGATGGTAGTTGGTAATCTTTCCTTTTGGGATTATTACCTTTGTTAATTTATCACTTTGCTGATAGTTAGGTAATAATTGATTTTTTTGCCTTTGTTTTGTTACCTTGTTAAGCTATCACTTGGTTGGTAGTTGCTAATCTTACCTTTCGGGATTATTACCTTTGTCAAGCTATCACTTGGCTGATAGCTGGAAATAATTTCTTTTTACCTTTGGTTGGTTACTCGTTAAGCTATCACTTGATTGATAGTTGATAATCTTTCCTTTTAGCGCTTATTACCTTTGTTAAGCTATCACTTGATTGATAGTTATCTAATATTTCTTTTTTACCTTTGGTTGGTTACCTTGTTAAGCTATCACTTGGCTCATAGTTGGTAATCTTTCGTTTTGGGCTTATTACCTTTGTTAAGCTATCACTTGGCTGATAGTTAGGTAATAATTTTTATTACCTTTGGTTGGTTACCTTGTTAAGCTATCACTTGGCTTGTAGTTGGTAATCTTTCCTTTTGGGCTTATTACCTTTGTTAAGTTATCACTTGGCTGATAGTTATGTAATCATTTCTTTTTTACTTTTGGTCGGCTACCTTGTTAAGCTATCACTTGGCTAGTATTTGGTAATCTTTCCTCTTGGTCTTATTATCTGTGTTAAGCTATCACTTGACTAATAGTTAGGTAGTATTTCTCTTACCTTTTGTTGGTTACCTTGTTAAGCTATCAATTGATTGGCAGTCGGTAATCTTTCCTTTCGTGATTGTTACCTTTGTTAAGATATCACTTGTCTGATAGTTAGGTAATAATTTCCCTTACATTTGGTTGGTTACCTTGATAAGCTATCACTTGAATGATAGTTGGTAATCTTTCCTTTTAGGCTTATTACCTTGGTTAAACTATCACTTGGCTGATAGCTAGGTAATAATTTCTCTTACTTTTGGTTGGTTACCTTGTTAAGCCATCACTTGGATGGTAGTTGGTAATCTTTCTTTTTGGGCTTATTACCTTTGTTAAGTTATCACTTTGCTGATAGTTAGGTAATAATTGATTTTTTTGCCTTTGTTTTGTTACCTTGTTAAGCTATCACTTGGTTGGTAGTTGCTAATCTTACCTTTTGGGATTATTACCTTTGTTAAGCTATCACTTGGCTGATAGCTGGAAATAATTTCTTTTTACCTTTGGTTGGTTACTCGTTAAGCTATCACTTGATTGATAGTTGATAATCTTTCCTTTTAGCGCTTATTACCTTTGTTAAGATATCACTTGATTGATAGTTATCTAATATTTCTTTTTTACCTTTGGTTGGTTACCTTGTTAAGCTATCACTTGGCTCATAGTTGGTAATCTTTCGTTTTGGGCTTATTACCTTTGTTAAGCTATCACTTGGCTGATAGTTAGGTAATAATTTTTATTACCTTTGGTTGGTTACCTTGTTAAGCTATCACTTGGCTTGTAGTTGGTAATCTTTCCTTTTGGGCTTATTACCTTTGTTAAGTTATCACTTGGCTGATAGTTATGTAATCATTTCTTTTTTACTTTTGGTCGGCTACCTTGTTAAGCTATCACTTGGCTAGTATTTGGTAATCTTTCCTCTTGGTCTTATTATCTTTGTTAAGCTATCACTTGACTAATAGTTAGGTAGTATTTCTCTTACCTTTTGTTGGTTACCTTGTTAAGCTATCAATTGATTGGCAGTTGGTAATCTTACCTTTCGGGATTATTACCTTTGTTAAGATATCACTTGTCCGATAGTTAGGTAATAATTTCCCTTACATTTGGTTTGTTACCTTGATAAGCTATCACTTGGATGGTAGTTGGTAATCTTTACTTTTAGGCTTATTACCTTGGTTAAGCTATCACTTGGCTGATAGTTAGGTAATAATTTCTCTTACTTTTGGTTGGTTACCTTGTTAAGCCATCACTTGGATGGTAGTTGGTAATCTTTCCTTTTGGGATTATTACCTTTGTTAATTTATCACTTTGCTGATAGTTAGGTAATAATTGATTTTTTTGCCTTTGTTTTGTTACCTTGTTAAGCTATCACTTGGTTGGTAGTTGCTAATCTTACCTTTCGGGATTATTACCTTTGTCAAGCTATCACTTGGCTGATAGCTGGAAATAATTTCTTTTTACCTTTGGTTGGTTACTCGTTAAGCTATCACTTGATTGATAGTTGATAATCTTTCCTTTTAGCGCTTATTACCTTTGTTAAGCTATCACTTGATTGATAGTTATCTAATATTTCTTTTTTACCTTTGGTTGGTTACCTTGTTAAGCTATCACTTGGCTCATAGTTGGTAATCTTTCGTTTTGGGCTTATTACCTTTGTTAAGCTATCACTTGGCTGATAGTTAGGTAATAATTTTTATTACCTTTGGTTGGTTACCTTGTTAAGCTATCACTTGGCTTGTAGTTGGTAATCTTTCCTTTTGGGCTTATTACCTTTGTTAAGTTATCACTTGGCTGATAGCTATGTAATCATTTCTTTTTTACTTTTGGTCGGCTACCTTGTTAAGCTATCACTTGGCTAGTATTTGGTAATCTTTCCTCTTGGTCTTATTATCTGTGTTAAGCTATCACTTGACTAATAGTTAGGTAGTATTTCTCTTACCTTTTGTTGGTTACCTTGTTAAGCTATCAATTGATTGGCAGTTGGTAATCTTTCCTTTCGTGATTATTACCTTTGTTAAGATATCACTTGTCTGATAGTTAGGTAATGATTTCCTTTACATTTGGTTGGTTACCTTGATAAGCTATCACTTGAATGATAGTTGGTAATCTTTCCTTTTAGGCTTATTACCTTGGTTAAACTATCACTTGGCTGATAGTTAGGTAATAATTTCTCTTACTTTTGGTTGGTTACCTTGTTAAGCCATCACTTGGATGGTAGTTGGTAATCTTTCCTTTTGGGCTTATTACCTTTGTTAAGTTATCACTTTGCTGATAGTTAGGTAATAATTGATTTTTTTGCCTTTGTTTTGTTACCTTGTTAAGCTATCACTTGGTTGGTAGTTGCTAATCTTACCTTTTGGGATTATTACCTTTGTTAAGCTATCACTTGGCTGATAGCTGGAAATAATTTCTTTTTACCTTTGGTTGGTTACTCGTTAAGCTATCACTTGATTGATAGTTGATAATCTTTCCTTTTAGCGCTTATTACCTTTGTTAAGATATCACTTGATTGATAGTTATCTAATATTTCTTTTTTACCTTTGGTTGGTTACCTTGTTAAGCTATCACTTGGCTCATAGTTGGTAATCTTTCGTTTTGGGCTTATTACCTTTGTTAAGCTATCACTTGGCTGATAGTTAGGTAATAATTTTTATTACCTTTGGTTGGTTACCTTGTTAAGCTATCACTTGGCTTGTAGTTGGTAATCTTTCCTTTTGGGCTTATTACCTTTGTTAAGTTATCACTTGGCTGATAGTTATGTAATCATTTCTTTTTTACTTTTGGTCGGCTACCTTGTTAAGCTATCACTTGGCTAGTATTTGGTAATCTTTCCTCTTGGTCTTATTATCTTTGTTAAGCTATCACTTGACTAATAGTTAGGTAGTATTTCTCTTACCTTTTGTTGGTTACCTTGTTAAGCTATCAATTGATTGGCAGTTGGTAATCTTTCCTTTCGGGATTATTACCTTTGTTAAGATATCACTTGTCCGATAGTTAGGTAATAATTTCCCTTACATTTGGTTTGTTACCTTGATAAGCTATCACTTGGATGGTAGTTGGTAATCTTTCCTTTTAGGCTTATTACCTTGGTTAAGCTATCAATTGGCTGATAGTTAGGTAATAATTTCTCTTACTTTTGGTTGGTTACCTTGTTAAGCCATCACTTGGATGGTAGTTGGTAATCTTTCCTTTTGGGATTATTACCTTTGTTAAGTTATCACTTTGCTGATAGTTAGGTAATAATTGATTTTTTTGCCTTTGTTTTGTTACCTTGTTAAGCTATCACTTGGTTGGTAGTTGCTAATCTTACCTTTCGGGATTATTACCTTTGTCAAGCTATCACTTGGCTGATAGCTGGAAATAATTTCTTTTTACCTTTGGTTAGTTACTCGTTAAGCTATCACTTGATTGATAGTTGGTAATCTTTCCTTTTAGAGCTTATTACCTTTGTTAAGCTTTCACTTGGCTGATAGTTAGGTAATAATTTCTCTTACTTTTGGTTGGTTACCTTGTTAAGCCATCACTTGGATGGTAGTTGGTAATCTTTCCTTTTGGGCTTATTACCTTTGTTAAGTTATCACTTTGCTGATAGTTAGGTAATAATTGATTTTTTTGCCTTTGTTTTGTTACCTTGTTAAGCTATCACTTGGTTGGTAGTTGCTAATCTTACCTTTTGGGATTATTACCTTTGTCAAGCTATCACTTGGCTGATAGCTGGAACTAATTTCTTTTTACTTTTGGTTGGTTACTTGTTAAGCTATCACTTGATTTATAGTTGGTAATCTTTCCTTTTAGTGCTTATTACCTTTGTTAAGCTATCACTTGATTTGTAGTTATCTAATATTTCTTTTTTACCTTTGGTTGGTTACCTTGTTAAGCTATCACTTGGCTCATAGTTGGTAATCTTTCGTTTTGGGCTTATTACCTTTTTTAAGCTATAACTTGGCTGATAGTTAGGTAATAATTTTTATTACCTTTGGTTGGTTACCTTGTTAAGCTATCACTTGGCTTGTAGTTGGTAATCTTTCCTTTTGGGATTATTACCTTTGTTAAGTTATCACTTGGCTGATAGTTATGTAATCATTTCTTTTTTACCTTTGGTCGGCTACCTTGTTAAGCTATCACTTGGCTAGTATTTGGTAATCTTTCCTCTTGGTCTTATTATCTTTGTTAAGCTATCACTTGACTGATAGTTAGGTAGTATTTCTCTTACCTTTTGTTGGTTACCTTGTTAAGCTATCAATTCGCTGGTAGTTGGTAATCTTTCCTTTTGGGCTTATTACCTTTGTTAAGCTATCACTTGGCTGATAGTTAGGCAATACTTTATTTTTACTTTTGGTTAGTTTTCTTGTTAAGAAATCACTTTGCTGGTAGTTGGTAGTCATTCCTTTCGAGCTTATTACCTTTGTTAATATATCACTTGGCTGATAGTTACGTAATTTTTTCCCCTAGTTGAGTTAAGCATCCCCTTTGAATGATCTTTTCCACAACGGAGTCTTTCTTTGATAAGTCTTCCCCTGTTGGGTCTTTGGTTTGTTTGTTTTCTAACTACGCATTGGTTTTTTTCCCAATACAATAATTATTCCCTAGTCGATTCATTTCCCAGTGCTTTATTTTCCTAGAGGACATCCCTTTGTCCCTAGCCATTTTGTGTCATAGTTTTTTCTCCGTATCTTTCGTCTTCCCTATGGAACTTTGTTTGTCCTTAGATGGGTCCCCCCTTTGGAATTTGTTATTCCCCTGTAGAATTTTAGTCTCCTATTTTCTCCAGCAGTTCTATGTTTCTCGTGGCGCTATATTCCCCATAAAGATCCTTGTCGGCATTCATATCATATCATAAGCATTTTTGCGGTATCTTAGGGCCAACAATTGGGTCATCTGTATTTAAGTCTCTTCAATCTCGTCGAGACGAAGATTTCAATCTTCACATCTCCGAATTGAGGAAACTTAAACAGGGGCATCTGTCATACCCTAATTTTTAACCCTAAGATCCCACATATCATTTGTGTCCTTGCATACAAACAAGATTACATCTTTGTCCTCCCCGTTTAATCTTCGGGTTTGCCTTTTGCAGGGATCATCAAGCACCTCTTTGTTAGTGTTTTATCTTTATGTTTATATGTTCATTTCTTATCTAACCACTAATTAAAATAGAAAAAAATATGTTTTGTTTTCTTTAAGTTTACTGTGCAAGGTAGGGCTTTTCTTCAAGAGCATTGAGCATGGTTCCTCAACTAGGGTATGTGTTGATTCATCAACTGAAAGGGTGTTCAACCATTGATTCGTAAGGGGCTTATCTCTCAAAACATGATCTCTATAGTTCTCAAGCATCTTTCAATCTCATTTTGATCAAAAGCATCTCAAAGTTTTGTGGCCTATTTCTCAAGAGAAGTCAAAGGTTCATAGGTTTATTTACTTGTGTTCTTCAATAAGTTACCTCAAACATTGAGCAATTTAATAAAGATACATTCAAGGACACCTTATTTTGAGTTCATATGATCATCCATGTAACTTTAAATGCAAGGAAAGTCCATGTACACAAATTTATTCCAAGAGATTTGACCAAAAGGTCAACACTTGAAGTCAAAGTTCAAAGGATCACAACTCCTTCAATTTCTAACATTCTTGAATACTTACTTTTTCATATGACTCTTATCAATATCCTCTACAACTAATATTTACATGACAAGAGCCAATTATTCTTGGAGGATCATCAAACGTTTGAAGACATTATAGGTCATTTGTGGACTTGGTGAAATTTGACGTATTTTCAAGTGACTTTTTTCTCAACATTCAAGGATTATAACTTCTTCAATTTTCAACATTTGAGGCTGATTCTTTTTGAACAATATCATTTATGATGTCCTATACAAGTTTTCTTCAAGGATTAAAGTTGAATTACACACGGAAGGCCATGGGTTTCTTTGAGACATTACGGGTCATTTTTCAGCCATTTGGGACTCAGAATTCTCCAAAGTACATTACCAGATTTTTTGCCAACTTCAACATGTCATAACTTTGTGCTCAAGCATTCAAATGCAACCTTTCTTGGCACATTATGATCTTTGATATGATGTCGACAAATTCTCTTGAGAAAGATGCCCCATTGAGTTGAATATGGTAACTTGGAACTGAAGAAATCACCATGATCAGAGTTTTGAACTTCACTAATCCCCAATTACAAGCCAATTTACCATGCGTTTTGGACCTAAACATGTTTAGTCAAGTATCCAAAAGTTAATTGACTCTTAAAACACATGATTTGGATGAGTTTTGATGGTTTTGTAAGTCACACTTTTCGCACATCATGAGCAAATTCGTTTTGCACGAATTGAGCATCATTTGGCACGTACGAGATGATCAATCTCTTCCCCATAAATAGAGAAACATATTTGCTTCATTCCCAAGCTTTTGAGAGCCAAGAAACCTCTGCTTCACTCTGAAATGTTTTCAGAAAATTGAGCAATCATGTTTTGATTTCTAACTTTTTTCAATCCAATTTTTTCATTCCATTAGCACCTTCGGTGTTCTCTAAAGCTTTTGCACCAATTCTCAAGCTCTAAGATCTTCTTAAGTGCCCTGACCAGATCAAGCTTCATCAACTTTTGATCATCATTTGGAAAACGTAGTTCTGAGCATCATTTTAACTTAAACAAGTTACCACAATTTAGTCCTTCATTCTCTAATGCTTTCCCCTAACTTAGCTGGTGTTGATTGATCATGTTCATCATTTAATTTTACTTTTATAGCTTACTTGTTTCTGAAACTTATCTAAAATTCTCCATGTTTAGTTTAGATAGATGAATTTTGAGCATGAGGTTGAATTCGTGATAAGGAGGCGATCACATTGGTGGTAGTCTCATGTTCTGAATTTTTCAAATGATGAAACTCCAATGAGGGATCACCGGAGAAGATGACCGGAGTGTTTCAAGTCATCTAAGTTGGCCTTACACATTGGAAGATCTAATGAGGCCAGATCTAACGCCTTCGTGCTTCTCTGATTTTTATTTCTTTTTATTTTTTATTTTAAATTGCGTTTTCTTTAAAAATCCATAGAAAATGCATTTTTCATCCAAAAAATCACAAAAAAAATTATTTTAGTTTTTATTCCTATGATTTTTATTTTTCCATATTTTATTTTCTTGATTTTCTATTTTTTTGGATTTTCTCTTTTTTCCTTTGTAAAATTGGTTTTAAAATACTTTTATGCATTTGAAAATTCTGAAAATTTTATTTTATGTTTGTTATTTTATTTCCATCCTTCCATAATTTTCTTGGCTATTTATTTGGTTTTTTGGAGGGCTTTATGGATTTTCTCATTTATTTTCCTTTTAAAATTTATTTTAAAAATATTTTTGAAGCATTTTATTCTTGTTTGACCTTTGTTGACCTCTGTTAGCCTTGGATCTTAGTTGATTTGATCATAGGTCTCATCAAACTCAATGGATCATGGGTGTTGATGGGGTGAAAACCGTAATTCACCAAAATGGATGATTGGTTTTAATGATGATGACTTGATCAATCCTTTGATCCAATTTGGGTTTGGTTTCTCTTCTTCTTCTTCAGCTCTTTCTCTTCTCTTTTTTTCTTTTGATGAATTGGATGGTTTGTGTCCCTCATATTGATGATGTGTGGATGGGTACTTGATAATATTTCATCATTTCAAATATACCTCCTAATTGATCATGGGTCATTTAAGATACTTTGGATTGATGCATAAGTTTCTCCTAAGTACCATGAAGTATTGATTGATGTAATGGACCACTCTCTTAGCCTTTGTGCTTGATCCTTTCTCTGTTCTTTTTTCTGTGGCATATCTTTAGGAGAATGATTTATATATTATTTCTCTACCATGTATTAACACAAATATTATTATTGACTGACCTCAGATAGTTGTGACTTCTACATAAGTCCAATTACAATTGCTTAGCATAGCGTAAAATTTGTCCTGAATCGGAAAGTAAGTCATTTGCATAAGTGATATTGTAAGTCTCCTACTCTCATGGTATTGTGTGAAAAACGTTGTCTCCTTTTCACCTAAGAGAGTTAGTGACATACTTGTTGATTTTATCCAAGTTGGAGCCCTTCTCATGGTGATGTAAAGGTCCATATTTTCATACTTGTGGGTGAATAGTTGAATATTCTCCAAAAAATGAAAAATTATCTTTCTATTCTTGTTTACTAACACAACTTACTAACATATTATTGCATTAAATTTACTTTAGTGTCATTTATCTTATGCTATTTATTTTTGCTATTTACTTTATGCTTTTACTTTAGCATTTCATCTCATATTATTTGTGCTTATGCTATTTGCTCTTTGTCCACTTGGACCTTTGTTTATATTTATGCTTTTTTTCCTTTGTCCATTTGGACTTATTTTTCTTTTAAAGACATTAATAAATAAAAAACCCTAAAAATTTTGGTTTCTTGATTCATGGACTTAAGGCTACTATCATTGGCATTATTGTGAGTTATGGACTTAGAACTAGGATCTAGACCCTTGCTTTGGGAGCTTGTGACTAGAGACATTTAGATTCATCTATTACCTTTGACTTTGGGCTTATTTTTAATACTTGGCTTAGTTACTTTGGTTTCATATAATACATGGATTATTGTTTTCTTATTTGCTTTGATTGAGGATTAATCCAAAGGAGAAAATTCTTGTTTGACTCATGTCATAAAGCTTTCTATCTCTTAGTTAGATCTTTCCTTCCTATCTTTTAATTTATGTTCTAGGACAGTATCTTCATCTCCTCCCCTTCTTTAATTTTCAAAATCTTCTCCTCTATTTAAAAAACCTTCTTGTTTTCAAACTTGAACCACTTTCTAAATAAACCTTGACTTTTGTCAAGTGATTTTTAAAATCTTTTTTCTTAATAAATGCCAATACATCTTAAGCATATTCGAATCAATTTCAAAAGACTAAAAATACATAACTCACTCAAACTATTTTGTGCACTTTTGTGCACTTTTTCTTTTAAAACTTTTTCTCAAAGTTTAGACATGAGTCATTTCCATAGTCCAGATGTAATTCTCATATCCCTATAACATTGATGATAATTTTTTTCCACCTAAGAGAGTTAGTCACATATTTGTTGATTTTTATCCAAGTTGGAGTCATTCTTTGTGATGAGGCAAAGTTCTCATATTGTGGGTGACTAGTTGAGTGTTCTCTTTAAAATGACAAAATGTATTTTCATTCAAAATGAATCAATACAAACATCTTTGTTATATTTATCATCAACCACAAGGTTTTGATCCTCCATTGCACTTCGTTGGTACATAGGCATGAGGCTCAAGAAGTCTTGGCAAACACAAAATTAAGGGAAAACATTTTCTCTTCTCATCTCCCCAATCTTTTGCAAATAATACCATTTTAAATCCAAAATGCATAGATTTTCAAAGATGTTGTAGATGTTTAGGGTGCTAATACCTTCTCTTTGCATAACTAACCCCTAGACCCTTATCTCTTTTTATTAGTTTTATTTTAAAACTTCATTGGGTTTTGTTCGTTCTTTTTCCATTTCCTTTGGATATAACAAAAGCATGGTGGCGACTCTTGCTTTGTGAGTTAATTTAATCAATAGCTTAATCTCAAATGTTTTACCGATACACATAAGCTACAACCTGACCATTCGTCATAAGTACACCACCTAGTCCAAATTTAGATGCATCATAAGATGCTATAAAGGATTCACTCAGGCTTGGCAAAATTAAGACTGGCGTTGACGTTAATATTTTCTTAAGATCTTGAAAACTCGCTTCACATTGCCCGTCCCACCATAAGCTTAACCTTTCTGGGTCAATTGGGTCAAATTCGTTACTAACTTCGAAAACCTGTCGATAAATATCTTGTAATAACTGACTAACCCCATAAAGCTTATGATATCCATCACTGACTTAGGTATTTCCCATTGTAACACAACCTATACATTATACATATCCACCATTATATTACCACTAGAAATTACATGTTCAAGAAAACTAATTTCTTTCAACCAAAATACACACTTCGATAACTTAGCATTTAGTTTCTTATCCTTCAAAGTTTGTAAAACTATTCTCAGATTCCTTGCGTGCTATTTTTCTTACTTTGAACATACCAAGATATTGTCTATAAACACTACTACAAACTTATCCAAATAGGGAATGAAAATCATGTTCATATACTCCATGAACACTCCTGGAACATTGCTCACACTGAAAGGCGTAACTGAATACTCATAATGACAACAAAGCGCCCAAAACTTCGTCTTAGGAATATCGTGATACTTCACCTGAATATGATGGTAATCTGACCTCAAATAAATCTTACTAAACACACATGCTCCCACCAATTGATCCATAAGATCATCAATTCGAGGGAGAGGATACTGATTCTTAATAGTAGCCTTGTTCAAGTTTCAGTACACACACAATCTCATGGTCCTATCATTCTTATTAACTAACAATACAGGTCATGACTCGGAAAATCTCCTCTATCCAAATCTAAGCATTGTTAGGATAATATCCTCCCTTAAACATAGCTAGTTTGTTCTTCTGACACTTTCCCAGTCTGCAAAATTCCTTAGCTCTAACACTTTTAGCACCTTGAAATACCTGAGTATCCTGATCCACCATACTAGCCATTGACGCTAATGCATCAACTATCACATGATAATTTCTACCAACATCTATTTCTTCATGTGCCAACCATACATAAAACATAAGTTGGTTGTGAATAGTGAATCGAATAGTGCTTAAGGGAAAACACTACTGACAATGTTAACACACATGTAATACACAAGGGCATAACAGACTCATAACACACAAGGTCGGATGGACCGACATGCTCTGATACCAACTATGTGACACCCTAAATCTTAAATATTTTTATTTATTTATTTTAATGTACATATAAATTGCGGAAAAAATTATATATTAGACAGTAAATAAAACACAGAGTATCACACATTATTCATAACTCATAATATAATTAGAAAATCCCCAAACTTGGGTAACATGTTCATGATTCAAGATAGAACATTGGTTCTTCAAAATAAAACATAACTAGCTAACTAACACATTATTCAACCCCATCCATGATATCATTATAATATAACTTTATTTAGACTCAATCCCTAGCTGACTAACATATATCAGCTACTTAACACAACTAATATTAAGATGGCCTCTACTCCATCTTCATTGGACCGTTTCAAGAAGTAACTACTCCTCGGTCTCATTCTGTGGGTATCTTTTATAGAGATACACAATGCAAACATGAAAGCAAATGGGTGAGAATATATTTTACGAAGATAAATGGTATAACAACAGCAAGGTAATACGACACAAACGTTTACAATTATCATCACAATATGGAAAATGCCATGTTAATTCGTACAATCACACATTAATGCACATGAATGTTATGTTATGCACGCTAACCTCTACACCTTATGTATATGGTACCAAACACTAAACTCATAGTATATTTGTGGAAGTACATATGAGTTATGCTTTTGACACACTCTCTTTAGACATCCGTAGATCTGAAATTCCTAGGAGTACATGCGGGCTACATTCGTACCATGACACTCTCCCGATTTCCAAATATTAAGAGTACATGTGAGCTATGTCAGTACTACGACACTCTTTTAGATGTCCGTAGACCTGCAATGCGTATGAGTACATGTGAGCTTCATATGTACTAAAACACTCCCCTAAACTTAAACCTACTCTCACACTAGTATGATTCATGAAGAAACCATAGACAAATGATTCTTCCAAACCTGTCTCCTCTTTGAAATGAATTACTCTACACTTCCATATAAGGACTTCATAATAATTTCCTCGGAACACATTTTCGTCATTACCACATAATGATTTCATATTGATTAATCTAAATTATTCGTAATTTACCATTTTCATATAGATGTAACATTATCATTAACCTTTATCACAAGAAATATTATTACGTTAGATTTCCAATGCAACTGACATCATCTCAAACGGGCTTATGAAACATAAGTTATGTGTGAAACAAGACGACCAACAGTAGAATGATATTCTACGATGCGTCTTATACAAAAACTAGACGCCTAATACGGCCACCTGTAATAGATATTACGACCAGTAATAGCACCTTGGCCCCATTTTCCTATTTTTTGCGTTTTCTTTGATTTTTTTAGTTTTCATTGGGATTTTCGACAGTTTTTTACATTTTCATTCATTTTTACCTGTTTTAGGTTATAACAGTTGTTACAGTACATAATTCATATTCACTAACTCATAAACACTAATGAAACATACTCTAAATTGTTAAATCAAATAACATATCTCGTCAGTTTATAGTATAAAATGAAGAAACTAATTTCAAATACATAGAGTATCCAAACTCAAGACTTATCAATTGAATAAAACACAACAATGACAACACAATCATATAGGCAAGGCATACACATAATCAGTCAATTATTTGCATATCAAATTAACAATATTATTCTCATGATTTACCCTAGGGTTTACAACAAACCCTATACTATAGAACAACTCCATAGGAACAAATCAATATCGGGGTTCAAGTTCAACCCTATTACCTTACAACGAGTATAATCTTTTGTAAAATAATCTCCCCCTTACCTTGGATTTATAGATTTTTATTTCTTTTACTCGCATGATCTTATTGTGACAATTTTTCTCCTTTTCTCCATTTCCCCTTTTCTCTTTTTCCAAATTTATATCATTCATTTCTTTCTGTCTTTTTCTATTATCTATTTTGAGCCCTTTTTAAATTTTCTAATTCCTCCCAGTCTCTCTCCACTAATTCCCACTAACTTTAATAATTTAATTTCTTTTCTAATAATAATAATAGTAATAATAATAACCATATTATTAATATTATGATTCTTTAATTAATAAAATATTATTAAATATTAAAGATAATATTAAAATAATATAATTAAAAATTAGAAAATTGGGATGTTACAATCACAATGAATAAAACATCCTTAGAGGCATCAACATCTGGAAGAAGTTTTGAAGAATCAACATCTGGGAAGTTTTTTGGAGACTCATCATAATAAGCATCTCCTAGAAAATATGAATCAATGGAAGAAACCTCATGAGAGTTATCTAGAGATTCTTTCAAAGACATATTTAAATATATACTCGATATCACATTCAAAGATCCTCATGAAGTATCCTCTAAAAAAAGAATTTGACAAAGACAAACATGTTTGCTTCAAAACCCCAAAAGAAGATGAAAAGATAAAAAATCTAACATATAAACAAATTTTTAAGTTAAGTGTCATGCTCAGTGAAGAGAATGAGAAATTATAAAGAAGCATCGTAGGCTTTAAATGTTATATTCATTTTCTTGAAAATAGTAATAAAACTCTTGGGGAGGAAGTTATTAATATTAGAATATAATCTTTAAAATCAGATAAATGTGAAATATGTGTTTTGTTAAAAAAAGAAGTAGATGATTGGAATCAAAACCTAGGAAAATATACGAAGGGTAAAAAAGTTGAATTTAATTTTACCTAATCAAAGAGTCTCCTATAATGAAATTGGTTTAAGGTATTAACCTAATAAATCTTTCATTAGCATTGGATATGATAGAAACAAATCGAATCATTGTGTGTTTAAGTGAAAGTATTGTAATAATCCTAGTCACTTAGAAGCATTATGTTATTCTAAATTGCATCATTTAAGATATTCAAAGGGAAATTCTAAAAGACCTCTTAAAATAACTAACATTCAAGAATCCAAAAAGATATGAGTACCAAAGCTGAAAACCCAATTTTTTTGCAAGAATGATTTGTATATTCGAGGGCTTAATTGTAAATTAGGAAAATATGTGCAAAGCATAAGTTTAAAAGGTTATCACCAAAAGATGGTTTTGATGGTGGAACTTGTTATGAAAGGTATTTATCATAGTTATCACCATTGAAGATGTGTGAACCAACTCTCGTGTCAAGCGATTCTGAGAGATGAAAAATCAATGGATTGACATTATTCTCTTTAACACAGGAAATCTCAAAAATGTTTGAGAATTTGAGGTAAAACACTTGATAGAGAATAAAAATCGGAAATCTTTGATTAAATCATCTAGCAAGTGGTGTTTTTGTGCTTAATAGATTTATTTTATTATCATTAATATTTCAGTTTGAGATAAATATAAGTTTAAAGAAAAGGATGCCAAGCCAAAATGAGGATTTAAGAAAGATGTTTATATTTGATAAGAAATGGGTGCAGAAAAGAAGAAGGAGCCAAAGCCCATAGCCATCCAAGGCCCAAACAGATCAAAGAAGGTTGGAAAAAACATTTAATTTATTAACCCTAAAGAACTAATCGATTAGGCATTTTTGAAATTAAAAACTTACGCCCTAAAATCGATTAACCCTAAGGGATTAATTGATAAGATGGCCCTAGGATTGCCACTGTCATTAATCAATCATTACAAATAATTACATTAATTAATTTAATCGATTAGAAGCTCAAATAATTAATTAGACCCGACTTATAAAATAAATTCGTTACACTCCATAAGTAACTCATATCTTACTCTCTTATTCTCTTATTTTCTTTGTTTTCAAGTATTGTTGAGATTTCTCCGCTCCAGTTTATTTCTTTAAAGGTTTCTCATATAAATATCAAGAAAATAGATACAACAGGGATTATGCTACCGAGGAAATCTTGCCATCTTACTCTTACACTTGAATTTTTCAGCTAGTAAAAAGTCAACAAAGAATATTAATGAAAAGAAATTTGTTATGGGAAAGCATTAATGAAGTTGTAAAGAGCATTAATGGTGAAGCATTGACAAACTAATAACGAGGGACTGACCGAGCTTCCGACACAGGGAAATGTGATTTGGAGGAATCTCAGGGATAAATCCTCAAGACCCAGATTTCTTGGAAACATGTCCAAAATCTTAAAATGGGCAGTCGATAGAGACCTTTTATTTCAGCAAGAAGACTAGTCGACTGAACCACGTAAGGTTGAAAGACTTAGTAAAGTTACATGTCCAAAGTCCTTGGTAGGCAGCATGGTAGGTAGCACCGATAACATGTTGGAGAAGTTACTATCAAGGATTCATAAGGAAGTTGGAAGCAGTTACAACTCAATATGGGTTTCTAATAGATAGAGTCGTGGATGACACATAAACATGCTAATGAGAGCCTGAAGATTGAGCATGGAGTGAATGCAGTAGTTCCTTAGTGGTCATAATTATCACTGATGGTTACGTTGTAAATTGAATAAATAGCAGACTCATACATGGGATCAAGAGTCACAAAATTTCATACATACTCTCCATACCACTGGAATACCCGAGTCAAAGAGCAAAATAGTTGAGCGAGAAACATGTATGTGTTTGCGTCCAATATTTTCATTAGTCTTTTATTTCCTTAAATAGAACATGTACTTTTTCTTTTTCTTTGTTTAATGTCACCTATTGCATTTTACCTTGTCATTCATCTCAACTTAACTTCCTTTAAAGTATTTTTCTACGTCGTTCTCATTCACGCGACGATTGCATTCAATTCACACACACATGTGTTCACATAAATCATTTGCACAAATTGCTTTGGAGATTTTTTTAGGTAATCTCAGAGAGTTTCTAAACTTGTGATTCTTTACCAAAATCACCAGTAAACAAATTGGAAAACCTAGTGGGTCCTTTTTATGCAAATATTTTTGCAGAAAAGTGGCGTCTTATGTTATTTCCATTGTAATGTCTCTCCATTTTTTAGATCTTATGTTGTATGAACTTGAGGAGTGGTAAGCAACTTTCTGAAATGAACCGTAAAATCAAACCCCTTCCTAGAGTAATACTCCAAACCCAGGATGACATCCATCGATTATTAGTGTCGGCAGTTATGTGGATCCAACCTTCATCGAGGAAATTCCCACTTTCATAAGCCAAGTAGTTGCATATTCCATACCTCTAGATGTGAGGGTTTTAAGCACACCAACCTTTACTAGGGAACTACGGAACTTAGAAGACCAAATGCCTCCTTATCTAGGTTTCTCTTTACCTCATAAGGAATATCCATATGGCATGCCAACTGCAATGATGGCAAGCCTTTACCCTAGTACGTCAGTATCTTTAGAAAACACGATGGAAACTTCATCATCCTTTAATCCTTATTTGGCTTCAGCGTCTGCTAAGGGAAACTTCGGCCAACTAGGACAACAACTAGGAGGTATGGAGTATTTTCCTCCCTATGGTGCTTTGTCCTTCACCAATAACTCTTTTCAGGTCATGCGATATTTAACGGATGAAGGCAACCGTGATATGGTCCATACGATTAAGCAATAGGTAAGCAATGTGTTTATCCCACTAGTAGAAAACACAAATAGGAGTTATCAACAATTAGCCCATAAAATGGGTAGGATTGCAAAAATTTTGAGCGTGCCTCCAGTGCCACCGACTCTAGTTTCTAATATTCCCAAGAGGGATAATCCCCCAGAAAATAGGGTTGTCAAAAACAATCAAGGGCCAGAAGGCCTATACATGGTCATGGTTCAACGAAACCAAGATTCTGACCAAATCCTAAGACAAGCCTGACAAGACATTGTAGGGGCACAAGATGATATCACTAATATTTTCGAATGCATTTTGGTCCAAAATA
Organism: Lathyrus oleraceus; assembly: GCF_024323335.1. NCBI lineage: Eukaryota > Viridiplantae > Streptophyta > Magnoliopsida > Fabales > Fabaceae > Lathyrus > Lathyrus oleraceus. Next base: position 300,654,251 of record NC_066579.1, read on the forward strand.
TCCTTAACGTGGGCCTCCCTAGACCAAAATATATATCCCCATTTCCTGAGTAAGTAAGACAACCAAATAGCCTGGGGATGGAAAGTCCTAAAGTTGACCAAGTTTGTCGGTGATACTAATGATTCCACCGTTGAACACGTTGCCCAATACCAGACCGAAGATGGTGATTTAGCCAACAATGAGAATGCATTGACTAAGAACACTTTTATATGTTTCACTACCCTTCCCCCAAATTCCATATTTACTCAATTAGAAAGGGCATATGTGGACAACTCTACATGGGACAATGTAAGATTAGTCTCAAGTAATTGGCCAGTGTAAGGCTAAAAGTGGTTGAAAGTATCAATGATTATCTCAATAGGTTTAGAACCTTGAAAGCGAGATGTTTTATGCATGTTCCAAAACATGAGTTTGTCGAAATGGAAGCAAGGGGTCTTGACTACTCTATTAGGAAGAAATTAGACACCCAATACTTAAGAGACATGGCCCGGTTGGCCAATAGAGTTTGAGAAGTAGAACGATTGAAGGCTGAAAAAGCTAGAACATCCAAGTTCAGTAAAAAGAAGGTGGCTTATGTCGATGTCGACAACATAGGGAATTCATCCGAATTATAGTATAAGTATGTAGAGGAGAATGAGGTTAATGTGTCAAAACTAAAGCTAGGGCTTACTTACACGTGCAAGTTGATAAAACCCTCAAATAGGAAGACTCTCGTCGAACCCAAAAATGAAAAATTTGTTGTTCAAACTTACACCTTCGACATTACTAAGTGTGACAAAATCTTTGATATATTGGTTGTTAATGGATAAGTTCGTGTTCCTAAAGGGGATAAAGTCCCACCACCATTATAACAAAGAAAGAAAAAAGGTTTTTGTAAATTCCATAATTATTTGGATCATAAAACTTCACAATGTGTACTTTTCAAGGATCTGGTGCAAAATAGTCTCAAGGATGGCAGACTTAAGTTTGCTGACAAGCAGAAACCACGACCAGTAGAGAATGTTGAAACAAAAGTTGAGGCTCTCTTTGTCGAGCCATTAGACATCATGGTGGTCAACACTATCAACGAGGTTGGGGCTGAAGGCAATAAAGAAAACTATGAAGATCAATTATCAAAGGTCTACCCCAAAGTTGAAGATGAATTTGTTGACTTTTTGAATCGTTGCAGGTTAAGAGCTGAAGGTAGAGAAAAATAAGAAATGGGGTTTGAATTGTTTTGGAAAATAAAACTTTTTGACAATTTGGACACACATAGAATAAAAACAAATTGACGCAGAATTTTATACTGGTTCGCTTGAAATTCAAAGCTACTCCAGTCCACCCGGCCAAGGTGATTTCACCTTCAAAAAGTACTTAATCCACTAATCTTGAAAGATTACACAAATAACTATCTAAGATAATAATCCCTTAGCCATCTCAAGTATTCGGACTGCATAGAGTCACTTGAGGAAGTATCTTAAAAATATGATTGTAATGCAACGTGCTTCTAACAAAAAAGAAAATATTACAGAGTTATAAGAAAAATAGTTTTTCACGTAAAAGCAGCAACTCGTGAAAACGTAAGGGAGGATGCATAAGAGTTATTGTATTCTTGTGTGTCTCAGGTGTATACTCTTGTGAAGTATTCAGTCCTTTATATAGGTGTTGAGGAGAACCGTTGGAGTGATAACAGGATCTTGGTCATTGAAGAATGTTTATTGTCATTACTCTCCTTGTTTCTTTCCAAATCAGTTTTGGGTGCGTCATAATATCCTTCTAGAAATAGTTTCTTTCCACAATCATATTTCTTCATGGTTACGCGTTCTGAACTGGTGAATCTGTATCAGAGTCTTGTTAGTAAGAGTTTAACTTCAGAGGTTTCTTTTATCTGAGTCTGGATTCAGTCTTCTTTACCAGAGTTGCTGACTTCTTTCTATTTTGCCGGTACCTGTGTTAATCAGAGTCAGAACCTTCTGGACGAGTTTCCTCTGAGCAATATCTGATTGTTGAATTTTGTATCTGATGTTTTTTTATCTATCTGATTGTTTGATCAGAGTCCTACACACTTAAGAAAAATTTCGTTAGAGTACCATTTTTGTTTCATCCTTTGTTATCATCAAAATCTTAGAGATACATTGTAGAACCAACTTTGTTCTTACAATCTCCCCCTTTTTGATGATGACAAAACAATACAGTGTAGAGCTGAAACAGTACAATTTTTTTTATATTAGATAACGAAGGGGACTCCCCCTGAGTTAGATCCTTAGATAGATCAGAAGTTTTTACCGGACCTACCTTGGTTTAATGCTTTAGCTACTTTCCTGCATATCTATATTCATTGATTTAGTAATAATTTTTTAATAATGTTTGTAGTGCTTTGAGAGGATTTAGTTATGTTTCCATCAGAGTTGTTTTAGTTCTCCCCCTTTTTGTCAGAATCAAAAAGACATATAAAAAAAAAGATTGATATTGATAAAAAGAGTAGTTACAGATAAGCAGCACAGAAGGAAGATATCAGAAGGCAAAAGAAACAAAAAAATAGAGAAAGCAACAAACAATTAGCCTAGGTGCCTAAGGGTTTGGCGGCGGAGGCATCCTTTGGAGCAGCTAAGACAACATGTTCTGAATGTTGTTGTTGACAGAATCTTGTTGATCCAGCCTAGCCCGAACTACTTATTGTTCTTTCTACAGTTCCTCCAGAGTCTTCAAGACCAGATGACAAACCCAGAGTTGGAGTGTTCCCCATGAGTCAGTGTATCCGCTTTGGCCTTGGTAGCTACTTCTGCAACAATACAAGCAGCTTCTTCAGCTTCAGCTTTAGCCTTTGCCTCAGCTTCAGCAGCAGCAGTGTCAGCCTTCTCTTCAGCTTCTCTGATCTGTTGTTCTTCTTCTTGGCGTGCTTTCTCTTCGGCTTCCTTCCTAGCTCGTTCCTCAGCCTCTCTGGCCAAGCGCTCTTGGAGCCTAATACTAGCATCTCTGATGAAGTCGTTGAGGACTTGTTCAGAGAGGCCTTTTAGTTTGAAGGTTGCGGAGGTCATCCAACTGATCACTCTGTTCCAGTGGATCCTTACTACAGAGGGATCATCAATGATGCCAGAATTGATCGTCATAGACTTGATCTTCTCTACTAAAGACTCTGCAAAAATTTGTATTGCTTCTTCTAGGGTAGGGAGGGTAGTCTCTGGTTCAGTGACAAATGCTAGGGAGGATGGAAAATGTGAGTTTGGGGCACTGAGATTTAGTGTGGGAGTTATGGAGGAAAAGTAAGTTTTGGATGTGGGAATGGAAGAGGGTGACTGTGTTGTTTGTTCAGGTTATGGGTTTGGTTCAGATGGTTAGTGGGTTGGTTGCGATTCAGAGTTGATTGGTTGTTCAGGAGGTGGATTTGGTTGTTGTGCAGGTGGTGGTGTTTGAGGTTGTTCAGATGTAGTTGGATTTGGATGTTCAGGAGGTGGGGAAGTGATGCCTGGTTCAGGTTCAAAGTGTGATGGCTGTTCAGAGGCCAGAGCACAAGCTTATAGTTGAGCCAGAGTTGGGGATTGGGGATCAGATGGTTAGTTGTCGAAGGAGAGTACGTAGTATGGTGGGGATTATGGAGATGGTGATGATGATAGTGAAGTAGTTTCATTCATCATTTTTGCTTCAGAAACGGGTAGTGTGTGTCGCAACGCGAAAAACAACCGGCGGAAAAAACAGAATTTACAGAGCCGCCACCGACGATATTCATCCTATGACAGAAAGGAAGCGATGGACTAACCTAAGAAAGGGAAAGGAACGGTCTTACGACCAGAGATTACAAGGTACGGGAGTCGGTTACGCAAGGGGAAGGTATTAGCACCCCTCACGTCCGTCGTACTCGACGGGATCCACGCTCAAAAGATAGCTCAAAGAGTAGGAAAAGGGTTGCTAATAAACTGCTCAAATAAACTGCAGAAACTGGAATAATAAACAGGTGAAAGAGAGAAACGAAGGAAAAGGACTCGGCAGGATGTTGCATCCTGGGCCTACGTAGTTTGTCGGAAACAAACATCAGAGTCGACGTAGTTCGGGAAAAGGGAGACATGCTCGCTAAGACATCACGTCATATACCTACGTATCTTCTCTATCCATAGAAGAATCAGAGCACTCGTAGCTCGGCTAACGCACGCCGAAACAAGACAACAAAAGAGACGCTGAGACGTTAAAAGAAACACCCAAAAGGAAACAGAATGCCAATACATGGACTTACACCCAACTCCTAACAATAACAAACGCTAACCAACGTACACTAAAGGAAACAGAATGCCAATACATGGACTTACACCCGACTCCCAACAATAATAAACGCTAAATAGTGAAGATGAACCCCCAAGGATGAACCCAAAAGATGATAACAATCATCACAAATGAACCCCAAAGATGAACCCCAAAGATGATAACAATCATCACAAATGAACCCCGAAGATGAACCCCATAGATGATAACAATCATCACGAATGAACCCCAAAGATGAACCCCATAGATGATAACAATCATCACGAATGAACCCCAAGTGAATGACAAACATCATAAATGAACCCCAAAGTTGAACCCCAAAGATGATAACAATCATCACATTCCCCAAGGTATGAACATACAACACTCACAGATAAAGAAAAGATTGAACAAACACACACAAAAAAGAAAAAGGGTGCCCGGAGAGATTTCGCTCAATCTCTTGTCTACGTATCTCATCTGGTATGAGAATCAGGGCGACATAGTTCCCCTTAACAGGGGTAAAACACTCTCCTAACCAGAGACCAGGGAAGCAACAAACTAATAGGGAGACTAAGACTCGAGCCTAATAGTTGTCATGCCATCAATATCCCTATGTCGAGGTCTCTAACCTAACTCATCTGAGAAGGGAGATAAACACATCATCACAAGTAAACAAACATCACACATTATATCCATACAAGAGGCTCAAACAATGTGTGGGCTTTAGTCAAGAGGGGTCATATCAACCTCGACAAACAAGTCAAACTGTAATGGGTAATCTGTAGCTCTTAACCACTAACGTTGAAAGTTAGGGTGAAGCTGATCAAATAGGAAATGAGGATGAGACCTCATGCTCTTAACCCTGGCCGGGGTGAGCTCATGACAAAGAAAGCGTGGGGATCCAGAAAGAGGGACCCTATTCCACTTGACAGACACTGGACAAATGATCTTGGGTACATGTTCAAAAGCATCAGCACGTAGTACGAGCATAATGAACGACACACTGAATAACGGGGGATTGGCTACTAAACCCTTTTATCCGTAAATTGCCTCATCTCTTGGAGGACTTATCAAGTAACACATGCCTCACTTGGAGGTCTTTGAGCACAAATTGTAAACAAACACAAACAGAGCCTCTGAAGGAGGACTTGCCAGCAAAATTCCTGCCAAAAAGGTGAGAGGACTTCCAGACTACATGAAGTAAGAAGATAACTACCTAAGTGGTGTATCAACCATAATCCAAAGCTTAAGCAAAAGAAAAAGCAAGCAAGCAACCAAGGTACCTGTACAAAGGCTAACCAGTTAGTATCTCAGACAAACAATCAGAAAACAAACAGTGAAACCATACAACTGTCTATACAACTCAATACACAAGTGCTCAAGCAATCAAATGAAGCAATGAGCTCAACACATCAATTGAGACCCTACAAAACACAAAGAAGTCAGAATACAATTCAATTTGCATCTCAAAAAGTGAGCAACTCAACCATCAATGCTAAGTATCCAAACCTGAAACACAAGACAAGGTTAGTTCATGTACAAAACACTAGTACAAAGACTAGGTCCAAAACCAAACCAAATGATCAAAACTGAACCCAACCTTTTGCATATCACACATTCAAACCCTTCATTCAATGTCCTCAAAAGGACCAACATCAATTCAAAAATCAAATGCATCATATGGCCTATGTAATACAAAGACCAAAAAATAAGCACAAGTGGACTTCCAAATTAGAAAATCCACATCAAATCAGAAATGTATGCAATAGCCTTGAAATTTTTTATGCAAGTTCCATATGTTATGAACAATCAATATTCAAAAGATAAAATCTAGAAAGATGCATATGCTATGTGAATAAAAATGTAACAATCCAATGTCAAAAATGTGACACAAATTGTCACATTTTTCTCCATGTCAAAAGTGATGATAACATATGAGAAAAATTCCAAACTAGTGATCAAAAATTCACATTATGTATGAATGTTATGCCTATAAAAAATTGGATCAATTGGCTCAACAATGAAGATTTCACAAAGCATTGCATGAACATGATCAAATTAGCACAACATCAATTCAAAAATCACACATAAAAAATCCAGCCAGCAACAATTCATGTAAATAATACCAAAAAAAACTAGACATCAAGACAAATCTATGAAAAAAAATTGGAGTCAATTTGGATCATTTTTCAATTTTTAATGAATTTTACAAAATAAGCAAACAAATTGAAATAAAATAAGCGAATGGAGGGAAACGCATTAATTCAAGTAAACTAGCAATATCCAGAACCACACGATCACGCGCGTAAAACAAATCAACGACTCTCATTTAAAGCATCAAAACGCATCACTTCATTAATGACTTGGCAGCACACTCAGCGTTCAAACGAAAATGCGTGGCTAGTCAAACAATTCCTGGCCAATTGAACTAACACGCAAGCGCCACATGGAAGCCACGCAGACCAGAGCCCTAAGACACATCAGACGCCGGAGCGGTAGCTCCGGTCGTCTTCCCCGATCAAGATTCTGGCGGTCTCAAGCAAAAATTTCCAGAAATGAGCAAACCATACACCAATCGAATCGCCATTCCATGTAGAATTCAAATATGCAATCCAATCATCCTAAATCATCATGTATTTTCCAGATCGAACACAAACATAATCTAGATCTAAATTTACATTCGACCTAACTTCCTCAATTCTCACTCATTTTTAAATCTAAACACATCTCCATGATCTACTAAACATGCTCTACACATCTATGATCAGAAAATAGCAAAAGAAGATGATGAATTTCAACTCACCTGAAATGGAGATCTCTGAATTCGTGTCCTTACAAGCTCATATGCTCCAGATCTTCTCCTATGATCTTCCTATGAAGCTTTATGCAAAAGGAATTGGATGAAACCACTTGAATCTAGCTTAATTTCCAACTTCCATCAACATGAGATTGCACATGAACTGCTCGAATTCTTGCTCAATTATTCAAAACAATAGGTGATTCTTGCTCAATGAAGCATGATGATCAAGAATATGCAAGAATATTTGGTGTTTATGTGGATAAAATGGAAATTCGAAGAGAGAGAAAGTTGAGAGAATTCTTGAATTTCTAGATCTGAAAAGTTTGTTATGACAGTTACAATTAGGGTTTGGCTATTTATACTTCATGTTAATGATGCTGAAAACCAAATTAGACATCCACTAATCATGCTTAGTGAGTTATGAAGCAATTTGCAAAAAATGATAAGTGAACCATTATGGCCATGATCCACGTGGAAATTCCCATGCAAGGCCTCCAAATCGCTTATGAATAACCAAAGGCTAGGCTTGAAGTGTTGTTTTGCTTATACCATAAGCCAAAAATGGATGATGGAAATTTGCTTCAAAATGAACATGGATGAAATAATGGGCATACACATTTTTCCCATGCATGGCAAGGCTCATTTTGGGATGTCTTGAACAAGAGAAACATTTTGCAAAAAGAATGGACCAATTTGGAGCATTGTATCAAAAGTTATGCCATTTTGAATTTCCATGCACACTTTGTGATCATTTGATCATAACTTCTCAACCACTCATCATACGGACATGAAATAGGACGTTTTGGAAAGGGGAGACAAAGATCTACAACTTTCATGTTCACAAAAAATCCATTTGAAACTTCTTTGATGTTGCAAAATCAAGTTGAATGTGGACCAAAAACTTGCCATTTTGGGAAACTTTGAATTATAGGTCACTTTCCATTTTTAGTAACTTTTGCCTTGACCTCTAAATCTTCAAGATGGATGTTTATAATGACAAATAGACCTCATTTGAACATGATTAAGGTGTCTCAACTCATTTCCCCACCTCATAGCCCTCAGTTGACTGCATAGTTGACTTTTTGGTCCTCAGATGACCTTGAAATGCCTTGATCAATTTGAGCCTCTACCACTTGGTGAAATTGCTCCAAAATGAAACCCTAGCTCATGTAATCTCCTTATGATAACCATGTGATCCTCATCCCAAGAAAATACCTCATCTCTTTGAGAAACCCTGGTTGGAAGAAAGCCTTGATTAGGGTTGACCAGAGGTCACAACCCTAATCCACAGGAACTTGAGAATGAACAATGAAACCCTTGATGATGATAAAACCATGATGATGGTGATATATCCGTGTAGGCAAGGTGATGCTCAAGACCTTTGAAGAACCAAGAATCCCTGATGAGATGCAAAACCCTTATATGGTTGATGATCAATTCATAGAGACCCTTAGGCTTGAATCACATAACTTCTCCATCTTTTGAAAAGACTTTGGAGGATGACCTTCTTATTTTCATATGAGATGAAAAATTCAATGACTAATGCCTTAAAATATGAAATGAAATGTATCAAACTAGTCTCAAGAAGAGGAGGGCAAATTTTGAGGTGTTACAGTGTGGTGGTAGCAAGGTTGAATTTAAGTAAGGGTGGGTTAGAGGTTCTGGTGGTTGAGGGAGGAGTTCCAGAGGTGGTGTATATTGGAGTGGTTTGGGGAAGAGAAGAAGCAAGAGGTTTTATTTTAGTAGAGCGAGAGAGAGGTACATACTTACTTGGAGAGGCAGCCAGAGGGACTAGAGGTCTTGACCTAGAGGATTCTCCCAGCCTTGCTTTCTTAGCCTTCTTGGACTTCTCAGAGGGCTCTCACATCCTCTTCATGAAGTTTGGTGGATGCTCAGGTAGCTAGTCCATTGTGAAGTCAGAGATATCCACCCCTTGATTGGCAAGTTCCTGTAGATAGTAAGCTACTACCTCTGGAGGGTCAATCTTGGAGAACAGGTAGAGTCCGTTGGGAATCTCCCTCTGATCCCTGAGGGCTTCCCAGGAGGTGTCAAGTGTTGGTTTGGCTCTGACTTGATCAATGATTTTCATGCTCTTCAGATTCCGAGCATTCAGCGGTCTTCCAGTGTCAATAGTGACATCTTCCATGAGTATGAGCTGAATCAAGTGATCCACTAAGCCACTCTCAATCAACATATCTGATATGAGTCTCCCCAGAGGGATGTAGTTTCTGGTCTTCATGTTTTTTCTAGTATCTTTGACTGAGTCTCTGAGGTATTTGAAAAGAAGTGCTGGCAGACAAAGTTTCAGCCCCTTGTGAATGCAATACAGGATACACTTTTGATCTGTGTTGATGTAGTCATAAGAGTTTCATGCAGGGATATGATGAATAGTTCCTAAGATGATCTTCAACCAGACACGTAGGTTCTGATGTAGCTCCTTGTTCTTGGAATGCTTGCCTTTAGCACTTTGTTGGCAGATGGTAGGGTTGATTTCCTATGACAAGTATTTTACCCTAGGGTTTATGTTGTAGATGCGTCTTCCTCCTGTCTTCTCCATGTTCAGAAGAGAGGCAATGGATTTCTCAGTGATGACTATTTTGACCCCCATAACGTAGGAGACAATGTAGTGATCATCTGAGTCTGTGAAATGCCAGAACTCCTTTACCCGATTTGTATACACAGGGCCATAGAGGCGTTGAAAGTAAGTTTCCCACCCTTACATTCTCAACTCTTCAGTTAGGTCTACACCATTCTTCCTCATGTTCTCAAAGTCCACTAGCGACTCACATAGTACTTCCAGCTTTTCAAATGATGTTGCTAGGTGGATGTGAGGTTCACGATCGAGAATATGGGGTTCCCTGTAGATTGGGGTTGAGACGACGCTGGTGGTTGTTGTAGTTTGTTAACTTGAAATGGGTGTCTGCTCCGTTGAATTCATTTGTTGGGAGAAGTTGTAAACAAATTGTTGTTGAGAATCCATGAAGAACACAATTGAAGATGAAGGTTGAAGGATGAAGAACTTGATGAAGGCTGCAGAAATCTTGAGGATGATGAAGAACTGAGAGAGGGGGTTTTAGTGTGGTCGTGAGTGTAAAAGTGTGCAAATGTAGTGTGTGAAATGAATTTATACACATTAGGATGCATGAAAAACTACAGTAACGAGGGAGTTTAATTGTGAAGAATTAAATGTAGCACGTTAACCAAGTAAGCACGATTGGAGGAGAATGATTACATCCCATGATGGAGGTCTAATCCCCAAATCAGCATACTGCTCAAGGAGATTTCAAGAGTTTGTCTCTTGATTTCTGCTAGACAGTTGTCTAGAAGTTCCAAGGTCAGACGCAAGAGGTACCACGTGTTACTTTATCTGATCTTCAGGAATACCAAAGGGTTAGATCCTGAGGATTTCTAATTCGGATAGATTCTAACTGGTAGTAGCATCAGAGTCAGATACAGATTCCAGATGTTTACTTAAGAGTCTTATTTTTCTATTTTAGAGGCACATTTCATTCTGGAAAAATTTGTATGTTTAAATTTTTTAAGATGAAGGAGAATCTATCTTCAGCGAGGGGTTTGGTAAAAATGTCAGCCCATTGATGGTCTGTATCAATAATTTTTAAAGTGATTACCCCTTTCTGAACATAGTCTCTGATGAAATGATGTTTTATTTCTATGTGCTTAGCTCTAGAATGCAAAATAGGATTCTTACTTAAATAGATGGCAGCAGTATTATCACAGAAAATAGGAATGTTACTCTAAAAAATCAGAAGGTCTTCAAGTTGATTCTTCATCCAGAGCATCTGAGTAGTGCATAGTGATGCTGATATATATTCTGCTTCTGCAGTGGATAGAGCTATGGTTAATTGCCTTTTGCTGGCCCAAGATATAAGATTATTTCCTAAGAACAGAAAGTTCATAGATGTACTTTTACGTTCCATTCTGTCCCCTACGTAATCTGCATCACAATAACCAAAAATTCTATACTATGATGTTTTCTCACACATTAGGTCCAGGTTAGGGGTTCCTTTCAGATACCTGAGGATTCTTTTAACAGTTGTTAAATGAGATTCTCTAGGATCTAATTAGAATCTGGCACAGAGGCATACACTAAATAGAATATCAGGACGTGTAGCAGTCAGATAGAGAAGAGATCCTACTATACCATGATAGAGCTTCTAACAAACCTTCTGGCTAATTTCTTCTTTTTCCAGAATGCGGGTTGAATGCATAGGTGTCTTAGCAGGTTTGTATTCAGCCATTTCGAACTTCTTCAAAATGTCTTTTATGTATTTACTTTGATAAACGTAGGTAGCTTCTGAAGCTTCATTGATTTGAATCTCTAGAAAGAACTTTAGTTCTTGCATTAAGCTCCTTTCAAATTCTTCCTGCATTAGCTCAGATAATTCTTGGCATACAAAAGGGTTAGCTCAACCAAAAATAATGTCATCAACATATATCTGGCATATCATGAGATCATTTCTAATGTTTTTACAAAAGAGTGTAGAGTCAACCTTTCCTCTAATAAAGTCATGTTCTAGAAGGAAGTTACTTAATCTATCATACCAAGCTCTAGGAGCTTGCTTTAAACCGTACAATGATTTCTTGAGTTTAAAAACGTGTTTTGGACATTTAGAATTTTCAAAACCTGGAGGTTGATTGACATAAACTTCTTCTGATATATAACCATTAAGAAATTCACTTTTAAAATCTATTTGATATAGTTTGATTGAATGATTTACAACAAATGAAACAAGTAAGCGAATATATTCTAACCTGGCGACTGGGGCAAAGGTTTTGCTGTAGTCAATGCCTTCTTGTTGACTGTACCCCTGTGCCACCAGTCATGCTTTATTTCTGACAACTTCTCCTCTTTCATTCAGTTTTTTTCTGAACACCCATCTGGTTCCAATAATGTGAGTTCCTTTAGGCTTTGGAATAAGATCCCAGACGTCATTCTTTGAGAATTGATCTAGCTCTTCTTTCATAGTCAGAACCCAATCACTGTCTTAAAGTTCCTCGTCATAGGAAGTAGGTTTGAATAGAGAGACTAATCCTAGAGGAGTTTCTTTAGATACTTTGAATGTTGACCTAGTTCTGACAGGTTCATCCTTGTTTCCCAGAATCAAATCTTCAGAGATGTTGGGTGACTTCTTGATTTCTTCTGGATGGTTGAGGCTTCAGATTCATCTGGCTTTTGTCTTTCAGATACCTCTGGTGCTTTAGTCTTTTCGTCAGAACCTGCAAAGTAATCTCCAAATCTGCAAGTTTCTCAACTAGCTTTGACTTTTCAGGGTCAAGCTTATCATCAAATCTAACATGGATTGATTCTTCCACAATTTTTGTTTCTGTGTTGTATACTCTATAGCCTTTAGAGCGTTTTGAGTATCCTAACATAATACCCTTTTGTGCTTTTGAATCAAACTTGTTTAGATGTTCTTTAGTATTCAGAATAAAGAAAGAGCATCCAAAAGGATGGAAATAAGAAATGTTGGGTTTTCTTACCTTACACAGTTCATAGGGAGTCTTTTCCAGAATAGGTCTTATAGAGATTCTATTCTGAATATAACACGTTGTATTTACTACTTCAGCCCAAAAGTGCTTACCCACAGTTGTTTCATTGATCATGGTTTTGGCCATCTCTTGGAGTGTCCTATTCTTCCTTTCTACAACTCCATTTTGTTGTGGAGTTCTAGGACAGGAGAAATCATGGGATATTCCATTAGAATCAAATAGTTCCTCAAAAAATTTATTCTCAAATTCTCCACCATGATCACTTCTGACTCTGATGATTTTAGAGTCAAATTCGTTTTGCACTTTAGAACAGAAGCTAGTGAATATAGAGTGAGACTCACTCTTGTGCTTTAGGAATTTTAACCATGTCCAGCAACTAAAGTCATCAACAATAACCAGTCCATACTTCTTTCCATTGACTGTCGTTGTCTTAACAGGCCCAAACAGGTCAATGTGAAGAAGTTCCAAAGGCTTAGACGTAGAAACAATATTTTTTTTTGAAAGACGTTTTTGAAAATTTACCTTTCTGACATGCCTCACATAGAGCTTCTAAAGAGTACTTCAGTTTAGGTAGGCCTCTGACTAACTCGAGTTTATTTAGCTGAGAGAGTTTTCTTATACAAATGTGGCCCAAGCGTCTATGCCATACCCATTGCTCTTCATGAACAGACATCAGACATTTTACATTTTGTTCTTTTAGGTCGAAAAGATTTATCTTGTAAATATTTTTTTCCTCTTGCCAGTGAATAGGATTATTCCATTATTCTGATTAATTGCTTTACATGTTTTTGATTGAAGATTACATCATAACCGTTATCACTTAATTGACTTATTGATAACAGATTATGCATTAATCCTTCTATGTAGAGAACATCAGATATAGAGGGAAGAGTTACATTACCGATAGTCCCGGAGCCTTTGATTCTTCCTTTTTGATTTCCTCTGAAACCTACGAAGCCATCATCTTTAAGTTCCAGGCTTTGGAACATATGCTTTCTTCCCATCATGTGTCGCGAGCATCTAGAGTCCAGGTACCATGATTGGTGTCTTAACTCTGCTGCATAAGATATCTGCAACATAAAAAATCTTATCCTTTGGTACCCAGAATCTTTTGGGTGATTATTTTTCCCAGAGTTTCTTAGAACTTTGGGTTTTCTAGCATTATCAAAACGTTGTGCTTGTGTATGTGTGTAGTGATAAGGAAAAGGAGATTTAGGTTTGTCATCTGTAGAAGATTTATCTTCACTGGGGACATACCATATTCCTCTTTTATTATTCTGACTATTTCCATAAATCATGGATGTCATTCTGCTCCTTTCTATCCCATTTTTCAAAAACTTTTGAAAAGACTTTTAATATTCATATATCATTATGTTAGAAGTTTGTGGGGCTTGAGATAGTACTTCTTCAAGTTATGAACATTGTTTATTTATGGAATCTCTTTCTTTTATCAAGGTTTGATTTTCATCTTTTAGTTCTGAAGCGGTTATCTCAAGCTTATCACATTCTTTGATAGTTCTTTCAAGAACTCCTTTTAAAGCCTTAAATTTTTGTTTAAGTTTCTGATATGAGTTTAGAGTTTCAGAAAGGCATGATTCAAGGTCAGAGCGAGAAAGATCAGAAAATACCTCTTCAAAGTCAGATTCTCCATCTGATGTATTTCTGGAGGTGGTGGCCATGAGTGCAACATTTGCCTGTTCTTCAGAGTCTGATTTGGATGAATCAGATCCATTGTCGTCCCATCTGGCCATCAGTCCCTTTTTGGTTCTGAATGAACTTTTCTTGAAATTCTCTCTTCTAGAGCTTTCTTTCTTCATCTTGGGACATTCGTTTCCGTAATGACCTATTTCCTTACATTCATAGAATGTTATTTCTTTGTTTGACTTACCTCTGGAAGTTGATTCGGAGCGATCTCCCTTAGGTCTTGGTCTTCTGAAGTTATTATTCCTTTTTCTCCAGAGTTGTTTAACTCTTCTGGTCAAAAGGGATAACTCTTCTTCATCGTTAGAGTCTTCCTTTTCAGAGTCGTCATTGTCTTCCTCTTCAGCTTGGAAGGCTTTGTTTCTTTCTGGTTTACGTCTTTCAGATCTAGACTTCAGTGCTACAGACTTGATCTTCTTTTGAGGCTCATCTTCCTCGAGTTCTATCTCGTGGCTTCTGAGTGAACTGACAAGTTCCTCAAGGCTGATATTGTTCAAATCTTTGGATAACTTTAAAGATGTGACCATGGGTCTCCATTTCTTTGGTAAGCTTCTGACTATCTTTTTGACATGATCTGTAGTTGTGTAGCCCTTGTCCAGAAAGCTGAGTCCTGCAATTAAAGTTTGAAATCTAGAAAACATTACCTCTACAGCTTCATCGTCCTCCATTTTGAAGGCTTCATATTTCTGAATTAGAGCCAGAGCCTTTGTTTCTTTGACTTGAGAATTTCCTTCGTGAGTCATCCTCAAGGAGTCAAGTATTTATTTAGTTGTTTCCCTGTTGGTGATCTTTTCATATCCATTGTAGGAAATGGCATTTAGTAGTATCGTTCTGGCTTTGTGATGGTTTTTGAATTCGCACTTCTGACCATCTGTCATTTTGCTTCTGGGAATGGCAACGCCAGCGTCAGTCACAGGTGGTGTGTAGCCAATTGTGACTATGTCCCAAAGATCAGCATCGTAGCCTAGAAATAAGCTTTCAATTCTATCTTTCCAATAATAAAAAATTTCTCCATCAAAGATTGGAGGTTTATCATTGTAACTATCTCTTGCAGTGGCATTGGCCATAGTTTTTATCACGCTGGAACTCACTACACTGTTAACTGTTTGATTAGAAACTCAATAACAGAGTCGAAGCTCTGATACCAATTGAAGGTAGAGAAAAACAAGAAGGGGGTTTGAATTGTTTTGGAAAATAAAACTTTTTGATAATTTGGACACATATAGAATAAAAACAAAATGACACATAATTTTATACTGGTTCGCTTGAAACTCAAAGTTACTCCAGTCCACCCGGCCAAGGTGATTTCGCCTTCAAAAAGGACTTAATCCACTAATCTTGAAAGATTACACAAACAAATGTATAAGAGAATAATCCCTTATCCCTCTCAAGTATTTAGACATCACAAAGTCACTTGAGGAAGTATCTTAAAAATATGATTGTAACGCAATGTGCTTCTAACACAAAAGCAAATATTACAGAGTTATAAGAACAATAGTTTTTCACGTAAGAGCAGTAGCTCGTGAAAACGTAAGGGAGGATGAATAAAAGTTGTTGTATTCTTGTGTGTCTCAGGTGTATACTCTTGTGAAGTATTTAGTCCTTTATATAGGCATTGAGGAGAACCATTGGAGTGATGATAGGATCTTGGTCATTGAAGAATGTTTATTGTCATTACTCTCCTTATTTCTTTCCAAAACAGTTTTGGGCGCGTCATAATATCCTTCTAGAAATAGTTTCTTTCCACAATCAGATTTATTCATGATTAGGCGTTATGAACTGGTGAATTTGTATCAGAGTCTTGTTAGTCAGAGTTTAACTTCAGAGGCTGCTTTTATCTTACCACATCAGAGTTTCTCTATGCTTTTGACCTCTTCAGATTCAGAGTCTGGATTCAGTCTTCTTTATCAGAGTTGCTGACTTCTTTCTATTTTGCTGGTACCTGTGTTGATCAGAGTCAGCACCTTCTGGACGAGTTTCCTCTGAGCAGTATCTAATTGTTGAATTCTGTATCTGATGTTTTTTTATCTATCTGATTGTTTGATCAGAGTCCTAGACACTTAAGAAAATTTTCGTTAGAGTATCATTTTTGTTTCATCCTTTGTTATCATCAAAATCTTAGAGATACATTGTAGAACCAACTTTGTTCTTATAATAGATTCATAATTGATGTTATGCCCTATGTGCAGCTCTATGTTTGACAAAGAAGCTACTAAAGATATGGAAAGGATAAACCCTTACCAACCTAAAAAGTATGTTGAACAGGATAAACCCAAAGAAAATTTCTTCAACAAAGGAAAAGATCCAACAAAATTCCAAGGTAGCACTTTTGTCCCCATTGCAGTTGCATATCCTATATAATGGTTACGCCCTGCTAGGAAATCGACAACTGATGGGGGAAAATGGAAAGTAGTCAATGTTGGTGTTGGTTCCTCATACAGGGACAACTCTCAAGTTTCGAAGAAGTACTCTTGTGTCTCACAAAACTACATGGGAAAAAACCTATGACTAGAACTCAGTGGAGGAGACACTAGAGAAATAAGAAAGTTGAACGAGAGGCTAGGAGTTCCAGCAGAAGTGATAACATTTACACTATCGATAAAGGCCAATCTAGTGGATGGGCTTTTAAGAAAAGGTTGTTTCCCTATGTCACCAATAAATAAGGAGAAAGCAACAAAGGATAAAGTAGGCGAAAATGTTGACATGGAGATAGACAACTTCGACTCAAGATCCAAACCATAATTATATATCATTTGCAATATGATATTTGTTTTTCCCTTAGAATACGACATAGACACATAAGTAATTGAGGAAGAAGGTTTTGATGAAGAACTAGCTACCCACAAACCTCTGTGTTACTATGTAATGAATGACGACTCAGTGGATGATGACCACACCATTTTTGAAAGGCCAGACATGGCCATGCAACAACACCTGAAGCCTTTGTATATAAGGGCCAAGCTAAATGGCATAGGGATCAACAAGGTTTTGATCGACTGTTGAGCATGTGTCAATGTGAAGTCTCAGTCCCTCTGAGAGAAAATAGGGAAATTTACCACAGATTTTGCCTGTAACAACAAGGTATTGTCCAACTATGAGGGAAAAACCAGCAAACCCCTAGGGGTTATTCAAGTCGACATAGTGGTAGGAACTACCACAAGGCCGACACGGTTTGTGGTGGTGTCGACAAAAGAAAATGTTAACCTACAATTAGGTAGACAGTGGTTGCATGGAGTAGGATGTGCACCCTCATCTATGCATCAGAGGATCATTATCTGGAAGCTTGATGGGATTGTCGAACACATCAAAGCAGATCAAAGATTTTTTTTAGAGTAAATGTGAATCACATCAATAGAGTTAACTTTGACCAGAAATTGGTGAACACTTCATCATGTCGATCTGCCGGAGAAGGATTTAACTTTGACGGGCGTGAGGTATGCTACAGAGCAAACTTACATCCTCAATACATGTTTATTTGGAAATATGAAACTATCGGAGGGTACAATCGATGGTCTAAATCTGATCAAGATCATGATTGAGTCAAGTGTGTTATCTCGAATTTTGACCTATATGGATGAAAACAAGTAATTAACCGCCTTATAGGCCGAATCTCAACATATATTTATTGTCAAAGCCATTAAGTCTGTGAACTCTCGAGCAAATCAATCTAGAACTACCACAAAAACCCAAAAATCTCAACCATGAAAATGCAAGCGCATGAAAATTGAAAGAAAGAGGTAACTGAAAAGTTTGTTTGCTGGACTGATAAAAAGGTATTCTCAGCGAGTTCTTCCTATTTTAGATTGTATGAAGTTTTCAATGCAAGTTCACATGTTGTAGTGGAGGTTCAAGTATAATTGGATATGTTATGGAAGATAAAAGTTCCAAGTAAGGTCAGATTGTTTGGATGGATATTGTTTCAAATTAGGTTACGCACAAGGCAAGAATTGCAAAAGTGTGGAGTCATTTCTGGTAGTCATAATCTAGTCTGTCCTTTATGTTTTGTAGAAGAGAGACAATCAATCATTTGGTTGTGAACTTTCCTTTTGTAATTCAATTTTGGAGGATAGATTTTTATTGGCTTGAAATTGAACTGGAAGGAAATGAGGCTTCTTTAGCAGCTCACACCAGAGCCTTTTGATAAAATTTAAAAGAAAGGTTTAGAGGCAAGTCAAAAGGGTTGCTTTGGTTAGCTTCATGTTGGTCAATTTTATTCAAGAGGAATGATATACTCTTTAAATGGGGGGTGGGAGGGGGGGTGTTAAGGGGGTGGATGTTGTTTTAAGGTTTACTATGCTCTTATTGAAGAAATGATATGTGTCGAATTTTAGAGGGATTGAATTTTTATTCTTGGGCTATTTCAATTTCTAATCCAATATCTTGTTTATTAAGGGACCAAAATTATGTAATTATTTGGGATTGAATACCCCTTTTACTCTTTCATTTAATCTCTTTTCTTATAGAAAAACATAATACTAAAACAATATCCCTTATAAAAACTACATAATCTAACATTGCATTAGGAACAACAATAAATCCATTAGCCAATACATTAGATGATTGACGATTAACTATAATCCTTTATCTGAAGTATTTGTTGCCATCCATGAAACTGGTGCTTCTTCTAAAGTTATCTTATGCCTGCCGAAAACTTATGCTTGAGGGACTCGTCACGAGAAAGAAATCTACTTGATCAGAGTAACATAAAGAAATGCCGTGAAAATTAATTAAATTTGTGAAATCCAAGAGAAGTAAGACAAACTGTAGCCTCGATAAGGTTAAATTTATGGTTCGACTGAAGTTGTGCATGCTGTAGTCGAAGTCTGATCATACATGTAGAAGTCGAAGATGTGCATGTCATAGTCAAAGTTTGTTCTTGCATGCAAATGTATATGGTATCTTGTTGTTTAAGTTAGCATGTTGAATTGGGCAATCCTATTAGGCCAATTGTTTAGTGTATTAGTTGAAATCTAGGGTTTAGTTTTCTTATGAATAACATACTAATCATCACTTCTCCATCAATCCCTGATAATTTTGTTCAGGTGGAGAAAGTGTGTAGTTGACACTCAATTGTAAACATTGTACCCTAATGTATAATTGAATCAAGAATATAGTTTTTAACCACTTTGAATTTTCTTTATTTTCTCTTATCTCTCTTTTCTTTTACCTTATGGATTTCTTGTTGATCAAGAAACCAATCATACTCTATTTTCTTGGCGTCGATTTCACAACAAATTGATGCGGTGAGCATAGAGGAGAATATGTTGTCAGCAAAGTATAAGATTGAGAATTTCACCAATGTAAATTATTTTGGTTTGTGGCGCTTGAAGGTGCAAGCCCTAGTGATTCAGAAGGTTTGTTATAAGTGTTGAAAGGATCAGAGAAGATGGATGCTGCCCTAATAGAGAAGGAGAAGACGATGATGATTGAGAAAACCCATAGTGCTATCATATTGAGTCTTGGTGATAAGGTTCTCTGGCATGTCTCGAAGGAGAAGACGACAACAGGTGTGTGGAGCAAAATCCGGGATTATATATGACCAAATATTTGGTCAATCACCTTTACTTGAAGCAAGCTTTTTATTCATTCAAGATGAGTAGACAAAGTATTGGTTGAGCAGTTGGATATATTCAACAAGTTGATTCATGATCTAGAAAATATTGAGGTCAAGATTGATGATGAAGATCAAGCGTTGATGTTGTTGTGTGCTTTAGCAAAGTATCATGCTCACTTGAAAGAAACTTTCTTGAATCGAAGAGAGTCTGTGACCTTTGAATAAGTTTAATCAACCTTGTACTAGAAGGACTTAGATGAAAGAAATGACATAAACCATCTTCTGTTGGTGAAGCATTGTTCGTAAAAGGAAAATTCATAAAGAAAGATGGTCGGTTTGAGAATAAGAAGGGTAAAGGTCTACATAATTCTTATGGTGGTAATGCTCTTATAATTAGGTGATATCATTGTAAGAAGGAGGGTCGTAGAACAAATATATGCCCTGAACATCTGAATAACCATGGTGGAAAGGAGAATGGTAATGCAGTCATTATGCAAGATGGTTATGAACCATCTGATGTCCTGGTGGTTTCAAGCATCGACTCTAGGAAGGAGTGGATTATGGATTCATGTTATACTTAGAACATGACTCCAAACAAGGACATGTTTGAGGAATTATTTGATTAAGATGATGGATCAATGTTGTTGGGAAACAATAAAGCCTGCATGATTGCAGGAACTGGATTTGTCATATTCAAGCTCCATTAAGAGTCAATAAGCCTATTGACTAATGTCAGGTATGTACTTGATCTTAAGAGGAATTTGATTTATCTTGGTGAATTCGACAAGAAAGGAAATGTTTTCAGAGGTGGGAAAAGTATCCTAAGGGTAATGAAGGGATTGAAGAAAGTCTTGAGAGGCATAAAGAGGCAAGGCATATATACCCTTGAAGCTTATGTTGTGAGTGGTTCAGCAGATGTGGCATCCACAAAACATGTGTCAAAGATTGAGCTATGGCACAAGAGACTTGGTCATGCCATTGAAAGAGGTCTGGTCAAATTGTCGAAATAAAATCTTCTACGTGTTGACAAGGTCAAAAAACTGGAGTTTTATAAACCTTGTGTATTTGGTAAATCCTGCAAGGTGAAGTTTAACAAAGGTAAACAAATAACACATAGATCCCTTGATTATATCCATGTTGATCTTAGGGGCCTGCAAGAAATCCTTTACACTCAGGGGCAACATATTTTCTATCCAGAGTTCATGATTACTCACTAAAGTTGTGGGTATTCATTCAGAAAGCTAAGGATGAAACTTTTGAAAATTTCAATAGTTGCAAGACCCTACTAAAAAAAACTGGCATAAGAGGTTGAAGACTGGCAATGGTCTTGAATTTTGCAATGAGGCTTTCGACAACTATTGTGTTGCGTCTGGTATTGCAAGGAATAGAACTATGACATGAACTCCCCAACAATGTGGTTTAGCTGAAAGGTTTAATAGAACCATTCTGGAAAGAGTGAGTTGTATTTTGGTTAGTGTCAGATTAAAGAGGGTGTTTTAGGCATAAGTTGTTGTGACTGCAACATACCTAATAAATAGGTGCCCCTCAACTGCTTCGGAGATGAAGACACCTGGAGAAATTCTGGTTGAGACATCCACCTAATATCGACAAACATAGATTATTTGGTTGTGTGGCCTATGCTCATATTAAGTAAGACAAGGTTGACCTTAGATCTCTAAGATGTATGTTTCTTAGATACCCTGAAGGAGTCAAAGCGTATAGGCTGTGGTTCCTAGAGCCAGGTCACAATAGGTGTATCATAAGTTGAGATGTAGTTTTCAATGAAGTTGAGATGTCTTTCAAGATAACTGATGACGTTGGTCAAAGTACGAAGATCTCTAGATAGGATCTAGAACATGAAGAGATTCATGTTGTGGTGGAGCATATTGATGTTGAATTGTATAACCCATACGAAGTCAACTAGGAAGCACAAGGTGATGATGAAGATGAGGAGACTGATAATGACTACATGCTGACAAGAGACAAGTAGAGAAGAGTCATCAAGCCATCTCAGGTACCTGGTTATGCATATCTCATAGCTTATGTCGTAATCTCTGCAAGTAAGGTTCTAGATAAAGAAACTAGAGACTATAAGGAAGTTATGAGGAGTCAAAACAAGACGAAATGGTTGGAATCCATGGATAATAAGATGAAATCTCTTCATGATAATTACACTTCGTAGCTGATCGAGACACCTGCAGGGGACAAGTTAGTCAGCAGTAAGTGGATTTTCAAGGTTAAGGAAGGAATCGAATGAGTGATATTGAAGAGATTTAAGGCAAGGTTGGTTTCTATAGGGTTCATTCAGAAAGAAGGTGTTGACTTTAATGATGTGTTCTCACCTATTGTAAAGAATATATCAATTAGAATGTTGTTAGCCATGATGGACAAGTTTGACTTAGAACTTGAAAAGACGGAAGTAAAGACAACCTTCCTATATGTTGATCTATATGAAAACATCCTAATGAGGCAATTTGAAGGGTATACAAAAAAATGTAAGGAATATTATGTGTGCAAGTTGAATAGGTCGTTATATGGCTTGAAATAATCTCCTCCACAATGGAATAATATATTCGACAAGTTCATGGCACACATAGCTTTCATTAGGAGTCAATTCGACCACTGTGTTTACTTCAGATTTTGACCTAGAAATTCACTTGTTATTTTGTTGCTTTATGTGGATGACATCCTCATAGAAACAAACAGTGTCGAAAATGTTATGAAGGTGAAGTTTGAACTCGATAAGGAGTTCAACGGGAAGGATCTAAGAGATGCCTCTAGGATTCTTGAGATTGACATCATAGAAAACAGTCAAGATTATGCTTATCTCAAGAGACATACCTACTAAATATTCTCGATAAGTTTGGTATGTCGAATTCAAAGCCTGTTGTAAAACCGACTAATCATCACTTCAAGATGAGTACGACTCAAAGTCCTATTACTGAAGTCGAAAGAGCCTATATGAATAGCATTCCATATGCTAGTATAGTAGGTTCTTTGATGTATGTTATGGTCTGTACGAGGCCAGACATAACATATATAACGAGCCTTGTTAGTAGGTACATGGCAATCCTGGAAAGGTGCGCCGACAAGCATTGAAGTGGATTCTCGGGTACATAAATGGGTTTTTTAGCATATTCCTTATTAATGGTAGAGCCTGTGGTAATGATAGAAAATTTGAAGTTGAAGGATTTGTCGACTTTGATTATGTAGGTTGTATGGATTCTAGAAAATCTATTTCTGGATATGTGTTTACTATGTTTGGCACATCAATCAGTTGGAAAGAAACACTTCAGAAGGTCGTTGCCTTATCAACCACTGAAGCGAAGTATATTGCCCTCACTGATGTTGTGAAAGAAGCATTTTGGCTTGAAGATTTTGCTAAGGAGATGAAACTTCAAGGACTTGTTATCATTGTTAAATGTGATAGTCAAAGTTTCATACACATGTCAAAGAATTCAACCTATCATGAGCGAACCAAGCACATCAATGTGAGGCTGCATTTCATCAGAGAAACAATCAAGCTTGGTGAAGTCCAAATACTGAAGGTTTCGACTGATAACAATGTTGCTGACATGATTACCAAGACATTGCCAAGTAACAAGTTCTTTTACTGTATGTAGCTAATAAAGTTGCATGATGAAATCTAGTTTTACCCTCGTTAGTGTATAGTTTGTTCCAATGTGGAGATTTGTGGTATTTGGATCGAACACTAGCCTCGACAAGTTTAGCTTCACGGTTCAACTGAAGTTGTTCATGCTGTAATCGAAGTTTGATCAAGCATGCAGGAGTCAAAGATGTGCACGTCGTAGTCGAAGTCTATTCTTGCATACAAATGCATATGTTAACTTGTTGTTTAAGTTAGTATGTTGAATTGAGCCAGCATGTTGGGTTGTATTAGTTAAAGCTAGGAGTTTAGTTTTCTTATAAATAGTATATTATTCACCACTTCTCAATCAATCCTTGATAATCATGTTTAGTTGGAGAAAATGGTGTGGTTGAGATTCAATTGTAAACATTGTACCATAATGTGTAATTGAATCAAAAATTCAGTTTTTAACCACTTTAAATTGTCTTTCTCTTCTCTTATTTTTCTTTTACCTTGTGATTTTCTTGTTGATCAAGAAACCGATCATACTCTATTTTCTAGACATCGATTTCATTATATATATATATATATATATTCTTTAATCTTCCTTTTTTCAAAATAGATGCCTTTAATTGGTCACCCACAACAAAAGCATATTCAGAATGTGTTAAGAATAAATCAATTTTGTCGCAGAATCAAAGACGTAGAAGTAGAAACTTGTTAATATATTGATTTGATTCTTGTAACCCTTAAAAATTAAGACTCTTTTAATCTGATCAGTGGCCTATTTGGTTTGGCAGTTGGCTGTGGTGGTGACCGTCGCTTGAAGATTGTTAGAAGGTTGTTGTCATGGTTTTAAACTGTGGCCGGCTGAAGTATTGTCGATGCAGAAACCTTCCAAACCTCGTCGGGCTGCAGTTAGTGTTATAATAGATTCTAATGTTGTAAACGAAATAAAGGTTAAATTGCATGGTAATAATTTTTCCAATCAGTTTGAATTAATTGAATAAAAAACAACCTTTGTTCAAAACATGTTGATCTTCCAACTCACAAAACTCACAATGCAACCATATTTTCAAATTATCTTTCACTTCAATTAACCTATTTCATCACAATTTCAACAGATTCATAACCTCTTTGAATAGACTCCTTCACAGCATCCAACACAAGTTGAGTCTTTCTACTAACAATAGACCATTTCTTCTCAGGCTTCATCTCCAACCTCTTCACCTTCCCAACCAAATCAGCAAACTCCTTAACCATCCAAACATCTTGAGAAAACTCCGTCTCTACCACATGTTCATTAGGTTTAGGACACCACATTCCTTGTTCAATCTTCCCATAGTCAACCTCCGACGACTCCGAGAACGTTCCATATCCAAAACTCTCTTCAAATGGAAGTGTTAAATCATGAAGTCTAAGAGACCCTTTTGTTCCCAAGATTGTTACATCAAATGTTACATAGGTTAAGAAAGAGCAATGGAATGTGGCAGATTTTCCGTCTTCCCAATGTAATGAAGAACCGCATGATATGATTACGTTGTTTTCATTGAGTGTTGCATTGGGGAATGCAAGAACTGATTTTGGAAGTTGGTAGTTAACTGACCATAAGATTGCTTGGATGCTGTACCAACCAATGTCACCAAGAGCACCAAGACCGTCTAATTCTGGTTTCATGCGGATGCTGTTTTTGAAAAACTCAGGACCTGGGTTGTATGTCATGCAACTGTGTATCTGATTATACAAACAAATAGAAGACATTAGCTAAACATTAAGATGAATAATGACTACTCTCAATAATATAAATAAGCTTTAAGAATATTTTAAATATTAAAAACATTTTTAAACCTTAGAATAACAACTAAATTTTATTTCACTAAACCGACTCTATTTAATAGAATAAAGTTTGATTCTTGTTGTTATCGTAATATTCAAGAATGTTTTTAGTAATTATAAATATAATTTTTTTTGTTTTGTAATCGTAATACTTGGATAAATGAGTTGAGTAATTTTCTTTTTGTAATGACTACAATTGTATCTTCGACCACTTTCCTAATTTAAATCTATGTTTGTAGATATGTAAATTTTTACTTAAGATTGTTTGGAAGAAATTTAAATCGGAGAGCGTCGAAAGTATCATTTAAATAATTGGATAAATATTTATGAATTTAGAGAATTTTATACCATTTATTTATTCAAAACTTTAAAACAATGGAAGTATAATTTTTTTCCCTTATAAATCCAATATTTTTTTTTATTTCTAGTCGATGTGAAACTTAAACATTCATACTTGAATTCCAATAATCTCCCCCATAATTATGAGTCACCATTCAAACAATCTTCCCCACAATTGTGAGTCACCACATCACTAATTTTGATCCATAATAATAGGATCTATTTCCCCTCGTCTACACTGAGTCTATCATTTTAATATTTAGACTTTTGATTGACTGTGGATTACATAGTTTCTCTCTTTCCAAGAGTATATCATTTTAATATTATTTTTTTATTGAGGTTGGTAAATAGTTATATGTGTTCACTCTCTTTTATTTTATTCTTAGTGTACATCCCAGAAAGTTAGTTGACCAATCGAGGTATGAGACTGATGAAATCTATTTGCACGCTTGAGTTCTTTGAGGCCGAGTTGGCACGATAACCGAGCATGATAGGGTTAATAGATCAGATAGTCAGACTACCATTCACCAATTGGAATCCGGTTAGGACATCAGATCTACTAATCAGAATAGGATTAAGATATCCGAGTAAGCCAGAAGGAGCCGACCACCCATAAAGTCGAGAATAGTCCAAATAGTACAAGTCAAATCCGATGATAAGGCCAGGATTTCATTTTAAGGGTCATAAGAAACGGTTAAAGGGTGATACATTATGACAGGGAGTTATAATTAGTGAAGTGACAGATGTTACATTGCAATTATAAGGGCGGGAGACGTTATTGATAGTTGAATTTATGAAGGATATGGATAGTCAAAAAAAGGGGAAGAGAGAGAGAGATGGAGACCTATAAATAGGAAGGTGTTTGGAGGAAAAAAGGTCAAGAAAAAAATGAGACAAATGCACATAATAGACACCACAACCATTCATTTTAGGCTCTCATTGACTTAGAACAAGTAAGTCAACCTTTTAGTGTTTTTAAGCAAGAACATTTGACACTCACTCTAGGGCCTCGGTAAAACTTACCCATGCCACAAAAACCATCATCAAAAGAGTTAATAATTCAGTTGGATGATATCAGAATCATCTTCCAATCGAAGCGACCCACCTCCTCCACCAGATATAACTCAACTTCTCGCGGTGGTAGAAGCACTTCGTGAGTAAAATGAAGCCTTGCAAGATAATGTTCAGGTGTAGCAAACACAAAGTCTTCAGGATGGGGATACAGAGAAGGAGCCTCTGGATTCTCAGCCTTTATTCGAAGCTATCTGGGATGACCAAATCCCAGAGAACTTAAAGCCATCATTGCTACTGTCTTTCAATGGTAAAACTGATCCACGTGAGCATATTATTGCCATTAATAATCAGATGGCCATAGCAGAGGATTCTGATTCACTCTAATGTAAGCTCAAGGTCGGGACCTTTAAGGAGGGCGCCTTGAGGTGGTATATGAGTCTACCCAGGTTCTCGATCATCAGCTACGAAGACTTAACCAAGAAAATGGTACAACACTTTTCGGCAAGTAAGCATAGGAAAGTGTCGACTACCAGTTTGTTTAACATCTGACAAGGGCACACAAAGTCTCTCCAAAAATATATGGCAAGATTCAATAAAGAAACAATTAAGATCATCATGTCGACAATTTAAGAAAGAGCAGGAGTACACGCCACTAAACTCTAGACATGAAGATATCTTGAAATAAGTTTATCATCTCAAGCTTCTTCCTAAACCTTTACGCCCAAAAGAGGTACACACTATGATGGGAAAAGACGAAAATGCATGGTGTGCATACCATAGACTTAGAGGATACCACATAGAAAATTTCATCAATTGAAGAAAGAAATTGAGATCTTAATCTAGAGAGGTAATCTATTATCATATGTTAAATACGTGGGAGGTCAACCCGGAAAGAGAAGTCCTCCCGAGAGAACCCAAGTTCGGAAAATCCTGCACAGAAGAAAGGAAACAAAGCAGAAGAAGTTTGTGAAGCCATGATAACCTACCATACACTAAATACGATAGTAGGGAGATTCACGGGGGGAGGAAAGACTTGTTCAGCTAGGAAATAGTATGCTCGATCAGTGATGCACATCGAACAAAAGTCACCTTCAAAGGGGAAAGAGGATTCGATTGTGATCAGTTTCCCCAAAAAATACTCAGAAGGAGTGCTGACTCACGAAAATGGTCTCATGGTGCTTAGAGTGAAAATTTGTGACTGGAGTGTAAAGGAAGTCTTGGTAGACCCCGGCAACTCAGTTGATGTCTTATATTGGGACGCATTGAAAGGGATGCATTTCTATACCGCCGAGTTACTACCGTAAAAGGGTACTTTGGTAGGATTCTCCGGAGAGCAAGTACAAGTGCTAGGGAATCTACCCATAATGACCACCTTTTGCAGTAAAGACCATGCGAAAAGTATCTAAGTAAGATATTTAATTGTCAATGTTGTATCCCCATATAACATTATTATTGGTAGACCCTCGTTCAATGCTCTGGAAGCGACATTGTCCATCCTATGTATTACATTATCTTCTAGAAGACGATTGGGTTGGAATAATGAAAAGTGATAGGGGAATACCCAGGAAAGGTTATAAAGATAGTTTAAGACATAAGAAAAGGAGTTATGTTGATTAGCTAATTAAGGGTGATTAGTTAAAAGTAAATTTAATCAATATCAATTTGTGGGAGGAGGTATAAAATAAACAAGCTCACAGACAAGGAGGATACAAGAAAGGTGAACAATATGGTCATATCAGTTCACCAACTCAAATTGGAGCTAGTCATATATCGAAGGATGAATATGAAAGGATCAGAGTCAATTTAAACATAGGGTATCACCCCTCTCGTACATGACCTCTTAAGCACATCATGGAGGTTTTGTAAACAGGTGCCGAATATTTTGGGCTCACTGCTCGTGATAGTTAGTCAGACAAAGTTTCTAGTAAGGATTATCAATCACTTCATTAGATGGGAAGCATTAAAGTCAACAAAATAAATTTTACTGTCCATAGTAAGTAAGGGGAACGACAGGATCATAAAGATATGGACTGGGAACATCATGCTGAATTACGGACGACATCCTCTGAGTGAGGGAATCAGCTTGATGGGCTTGGATAATATGACAGTCGCAAAAATAATTATCGAGAAATTCGACGCAAAAGTCTGGAAAAGAGGATGTCACAGAGCAAGTCTGATGGTAACGAAGGTGGTAGACTTCAGGTAAAAAGATGAATTGGTTCTAAATGGGGAAGGTTCATTTCGTATAAATCAGAGGATGAATAATGAGGCTTACACATTATAAGAGTTAGAGGATATTAAAAGATTTGGGACCTGGAATGTAATCGATTTTGAGTTTTATCATAACTAGTCTATGCAATAAATATCATAAATAAAATTATGGGAATGCACTTTTTTCCCTTACGTGTGAAAGGGTTTTTAACGAGGCACCCATGGTTAAATAAATGTATTGTGTAAGGAGTGTAATATAGGTCCTGGAATATAATCGGCTTCGTACGGGTAACGTTTAATAAAGAATATGGCCTAACTGTAGCCCAAGAGAAATTGAAGCCTCTGAAATAATTTTCTTCGGTCGGGTAACGTTTAATAAAACCTCTGGCCTAACTGAAGCCTGGGAGAAATTGAAGCCTCTGGAATAATCGACTTCGGCCTAGTAACGTTTAATAAAACCTCTGGCCTAACTGAACCCTAAGAAAAATTCAATCCTATGGCATAATCGGTTTCGGGTGGGTAACGTTTAACAAAACCTTTGGGGTTAGCTGAACCTCATTGGGGTTCTCTGAATCCTCCATATCTAGAACCCACAAAGTTTTGGAACATTAGCAAGAACCCATCGGGGCTCCTCGAGATCTTTGATCGACTTTATTATAGACTATTCATTATTTTCCATGACTTGAATTTTACTGTCGTTCTCGGAAGGTCCTGCATCACAAGCCCGACAGGGTCCTCCGGAATCCAGGAAATCATTAGTAATCGCAGGGAGAAAAATTTGGTAA
The DNA here is from genome assembly GCF_024323335.1 of Lathyrus oleraceus. NCBI lineage: Eukaryota > Viridiplantae > Streptophyta > Magnoliopsida > Fabales > Fabaceae > Lathyrus > Lathyrus oleraceus. The sequence goes on from NC_066579.1 coordinate 300,683,806, forward strand.
TGCTCGACAAGGTTAGGGACTATCAGTCTAAATTTTACAAGTACTCCATAACATACACATAAGCCCTTTTTAAATCTCCTGCTTTTTGTTAAAATAAAAATACATAAATTAGCCCCTAAAAAGCTTTGGAAAAAGTCATGCATTCATAAAACGTTTTAAATAGTCAGAACTTCTGTAAAAACCATCTCAGAAAAACAATTGTAAAGATAAGGCAAATCAGTACACGTTGAAAAAAAATATGAAACGACATGGTACAAGTCATAACTGGATCCATATACAAAACGTAAAGTAAAAATCAATATTCCTGAAAACATTACAAAAGGAACAACATAAAAATAATCTTCGTCTTTATCCTCACCCTCTGCTTCGGGGTTGTTAGTAGCAAAATGGTCTTCCGGGAACAGGTCGTCAATGGGGATGACTCATCTTTTTCCATATCCACAAGATGACCATTTGCCACAACTTTGAAGAAGTCCATCTCGGTCAAGTCAAGATCGGGATAGAGACATAAAGCTTGATCCTTTTCCCTATCAAAAACAACATCACCTACATCAAGGACATCGATTTGAGCTTTCTGCAAAGACCTTTGCAATAGGACCTTTGAATCTTGAAGTTATTTCATTTTCTTGGATAGCTTGTTGACGGTGGATTTCAACTCTTGATTCATAGCCTTCAATTTCTCCCTCCAGGTTTTCTCCTCCATTAAATGCTTCTCCAGGTCGGATAATCTAACCGCTTGCACTTTCTATTGATCCTTCAGCTGATTGATTTCCTGGTTCAATTTTATCTCGTTTTTTTCGTAATGAACCCCTGCTTCAAATAGACAGTGGGTTAAGACAACACATCTCATCAGATAAGAACAAATGTTTTGAGTCAGTTTCTGTCGTCTTATGGTCTTTACCTTGTTTACGTCTTCCATTACATTCAGATGATCATAAAGGAACTTTAATCCATCAAAACTATTGCTCCAAAATTTGAATTGATTGGATGATCTAGTTTGGTCACTCCCACCAATCTCACACATCAAAAATGAAATTTCCCAATCAGTCCTGCAAACTTTTCACTCATCAGAGTTTTCATCTTCTTTGGAGAACTCGGACAAAAATGCTTCGGTGGTGAAAGAGTCGCAGGTTGGGATTCTTAAACATTGGGAATTTCCTTATTTGGGACTACCTTTCTTTTCTTCAGTAGTCGAGTGTCTAAACCAAACAAGTTCGATTAAGCGGAATTTTGGTCGGCTACTCTCCTCGCCGCCCAGGCTTCCAACATCAGTTTCTTTTGTTCCTTCATATATATGTCAATCATTTTTCCTGAAGGAAAAATGAGAAAAGTCAGAGGAATGCATGATGGTATCCTAATAAGTAAGCAAAGAAAATAAATAATCATTACCTAAGAAAGAAAGAATTTGCTCTTCAGGTAGAGACAATAGATCCCAGACCTTCATCAAACGGAAGGAATATAAGATGGACAAAGATCTAACCTCATGATTGTTTAATTTTTCAAAATTGAAATCAGATACAGAAAGAGGATTTCTGGTCTAATAGGTAGGAATGCAAAAAGACCAGTAATGGTCACCCATCCACCCTTCCTAAATCCTTTGATTTCAAAAAAGGAAAAAAAAATAAGCCTCGATAAACTTCAAACTATTGGGACGAAGTTGGGAAGGGGCGACATTTAGGGTTTTTAGTATATCATATTCAAAATCGGTAAAGGGAATGTGGATATTAAAATCTTCGAGTATCCCAGCATAGAAATGAAAATATTCATCTTTAAATCCTCAAGGATGAGCTATGCAAACATATTACCCTAGAATATAAGGTTTTAGAATAACATCGTCTCCATTCCCAGTAGACGATACATTCTTAAAAGATCGAAATTTAGCTATCTCCATCTCGTCTATGGAGTTGTGATCCCAACTCACTACTTCTTGATTAAATGATTTCAAAATCTCCATCAACACCTCTATAGATGAACCTGATGAAGAAGAGTCGGAATCAGGATCGTTAAAAGAGGAAAAAAATATCGTCGTAAGCCTCCTTTACAATACGATCAAAGTCAACATGAATTAGAGTATCTCTACATTCTCTCACATGAAAATTCCAAAGATCTTTTATTTCACGGGACTCAAGGTTCTTAATGCTTTTGTATTCTCATCACATGCACCAATGATAGTCATTGAATAAAAGAACACGAAAGTGAAAAGAGTGTATACTTGGTCTTAAAGAACGAACGAGAATTCTGAAAGTTGCTTTGAAGAGAGAAAGATTTTTTCCAGCGAATGATAAACCATAAGACAATGAGATGATTTTAATAAGGAAGAAATCTTCTTAAAAGGATTTAAAGAGTATGAAATACTTCGGGTCATTGAGAGGGAGAAAATTCCCATAAAAAACCATTATTACTAAGGAAGGGGAAAATCTGATGAAGATATGTTGTCATGATTAAAGACACGTCACCGCAAATAAGCATCATGACATAAGTGGATTAGAGAGAACTTAAAAATAAATTTTCGGGATTCTTTTGTCCGAGCACTTCAACCTTTTAGATTTCATGCTCAGGGGGTTTAAGTACATAATTAGTTGACCAACCGAGATAGGAGACTAATAAAGCTTATTTGAAGGCTTGAGTTCTTTGAGGCTGAGTTGGCACGATAACCGAGCCTGGTAGGGTTAACATATTAGATAGTTGGGCTATCATTCACCAATTAGAATCTAGTTAGGACATCAGATCTACTAATCGGAATCCAGTTAAGATATCCAAGTAAGCCAGAAGGAGCTAACCTCCCATAAAGCCGAGAGTCCAAATAGTATAAGTCGGATCTGATGACAAGGCCATGATGTCATTTGAAGGGTCATAAGAAACGGTTACAGGGTGATACATTATGACAGGGGTAATAATTATTGAAAAGGAAGACGTTATATGGAAATTATAAATGCGAAAAATGTTATTGATAGATGTATTTAGGAAGGTTATGAAGAGTCGGGAAAAAGGGGAAGAGAGAGAGAGAGAGAGAGAGAGAGAGAGAGAGAGAGAGAGAGATGGAAACCTATAAATAGGGGTATGTTTGGAGGGAAATGGGACAATTAAAAAACGAGACAAACACATAACAAACACCCTAATTATTCATTTTAGGCTCTCCTTAACTTAGAATAAGGAAGTCATTCTTTTAGTGTTTTTAGCAAGAACACTTAGCATTGAAAGGCATTAATATTTGTCACACATATCATTTCTTCATTTGTTTGAATCATTTTATTAAATTTGAAGTTTCACAACACATTTTTTTAATGGAAAACTTTTAATGGTTAATTATTATTATATACTTGAACTCAAAACCATTAACTCCTTTTAACCATGAACTCAACTATTTCAAACCAATTGCGCTACCCATATATGTGGCTCTTATAATGATTGATTTGATATTTTTCGGTCTCAATCTTAGCCATTATATAACCAATTTTGATAATGGGTGAGTTTTCATCACTTGCACAAAACATAACTTCGATTTCACTAGGGCCATATTGACCTGGGATTTTATGACTAATAGGAAAATCAAGTCAACGATGCCTTTGGGGAAATACTAAGTGTAAGAAGTGATATACAAGGTCAATAGTGATGGCACGTCGACTAGATGTTCCCGATTGGAATCTTGAGATGTTAGTTTGGGAAACCTCAAGGAAATATCTTGATAAATGAGATGAAAGAGTCTCGGGAGTATACCTAAGTGATTATTCAATACCATGTTGAGAGAGGACTGTGCGACAGACTTAGGATACTTAGAAGATTGAGGAAACCAAAGATGAATGGATTTATACACTTAGTATCTTATCCGAGTAAGTATTTGCTAAACTCTAAGAAGTTAGAGAATGTGGGATAATGGATTCATTCGTTTTCAAAGCCTTAACAACGTGGAAAGACCTGGAGTCAGGAATTGCATGCATTCAAATGACGTGTGAGTTCCTATAGAGTTAAACTATCGAAGTCAGTTATTCCTAGTTAGTATTTATAGCATGCTCGTGTGTTTTGATAATGCTTCACAAGTTTTTACATACTTTCTCTATAGAACTGGAGTACCCAAGCCAAAGAGAAAAATAGTTTATGAGAAATTATGTTAGTCTGTGTCCATATTTTCTTTTGTACTTTTATGTTTCCTTATTTGAAACACCTTTATCTTTCTTGTCATTTACTGCATTTTATTTAATGTTGTTTATTTCAAGTTCCTTTTATATTAATTTAAACTTTATCATCTTTAAAGTTTATTTACGAACTACCGGCCACCAGACACTCATAGTTATGCCTTACCCATACGTCACAGTAACAATTTTCACATAAAATTGATCATGAGATTTTTTTATTTAATCTCACACTTTCGAACTCGTGATTGTTCACCAAAAACACCTGCGGACAGGCCCCTGAATGAACTTTTTGCAACCTTCATATGTTAGAGTTATTTTTAATCTTCCTATAGGATTTGTTGTAAAGTTTGAAGTGTAGTGGTCATTGCAACGAACCCAAATAAGATAGAGTCTTTTGTATTAGACTTTGCCTTAATGGTCTTTAAGCCAAACACTGATCACAATAATTTGTTTACATAAACTCTGGTAAATGTACATCTTTCCATTGAGCACGTGTTCTGATAAACTTTTATAGAAAGACATATATCATATGTCATGTCGATTAAGAAACATTCATCATAGTACACATAGTCAACACTAGAGAACGAAATATCTTAATGAAGTAACTTGTAAGTTAAGAAACTCATATATATTAATGAATAAATGATAATTACATGATAGATTTCACAAGTATTATCTTTTATATATGGAGAGATCAAGAGGATGTTAATTAACATACTAACTAACTTCCATAACTAATCCTAACTAACTTCTAAGTATGGAAAGTAGTGTAAGAAAATGATTACTTGCACACCAAGAAACAGATACAATTAACACCCCCTTAAGTTAGATTATAATTATCACATAGTCCTAACTTGGACATGTTGGCAAGGAAAGAATATCGGTGAAGAGGCTTGGTGAAAGCATCTGGAAGATGGTTGAAACTGTTGACGTGTAGAAGAAGGATTAACTTGTTTTGAATTTTCTCTTGAATAAAATGATAGTCTATTTCAATATGTTTACTTCTTTCATGAAAATTAGGGTTATGTGTCAGGTACATAGTATTTTTTTGTCACAATATATGGAAGATGGTTGAGGAAGAGTGATGCAGAAGTTCACATGTGAGAGAAGAAAGAGCTCAATATTCTACCTCAGTTGAGGACCTTGAGACTGTATTATTATTTTTTATTTCCAAGAGACGAGTGAAGTTTCTGTAAAACACAATAGCAATGAGGTGTCCAAAACTGAATCGACCTAATAAAAAACTTCTAATCAACCTGAACCAAACTGAATACTGTAAAAACTTACATTTGGTTCGAATGTGTTTGGGTCATTTTAAACAAAACCATGTGGTTTGATTTAGTTTGTAGTTTTTATTTTGAAAACTGAACCAAACCTAACCAAATCGCATTGTGTTACACCCCAAACTTCATTTAACCCACATCCAACCTAAACCCAAACATAGTATGCCTTATCCTTATGATTATGAACGATTTTCCCTTCCTCATACTTAGAGTTTCAAATGCAACCTTTTATAATATCTCATAGTAGTATCATGCCTTCTTCTTAAATCTCTAGCAGTATCACACACTTCTTTTCCAAGTACATCTCGCCTCTTCTGGTATAATCTCTCATCTCACTTGTTTTTTCTTTTTCATCTTCTCCATTTTATGTTACTATTATCCTTTCCAATTTCATTTTTATTGCATCTCTTCTTCTATAATCTCTCCTCTCTTATGATCTTTCTTTTTCATCTTCTATAATCTATCCTATTTGTATGTTTTTTATGTTTCATTATAATGTTTTTTATTGTTTTATGCTACTATTTTATATTTTTTATTGAACATTTGTCTAATCTATTTTTTGTTTACTAAATAGAAAGTTGGTGTCCAAATTAATTATTTTTGTTATTATTTGGTAATGTATGGATGACTAAATAAAAAATTATGTTATCCTCTATATATGTATGTATGTCTCAATAAAAATCTTGTAAAAAATCTAACAAACTCAAACCGCATTGGTTTGGTTTAATTTGGTTTAATTTTTAAAAGTCAATCGAATCAAACTAAACCACTCCTTTTTTATTTTGCGGTTCGGATGACTTTTAGCATCAAAACTTCCAAAACCACACCTCAAACACCCATAAATAACATTTAATAGAATTCTTATAGTTATGACATTTTTCCGAATCAGAATTTGAAAAACCATGAAGTTTGATTATAGTAGTGCTATAATAGAAAATGCCTTTTCCTGGTGATTATTTGAGGTATCTGAGAATAGTGGTTACTGCATTGAAATAAGGGGCCAGGGGTTTTAATATGAAATTTCTTAGGTTATAGACAGAAAAAAAAAATCTTTGGTCTAGTGTGAGTGGTTTATAAGATTCTTCCAATGAGTCTTTTATAAGAAATAAGGTCTTCTAGAAAAGTTCGATCATTTTGGGAAATTTTAGTGGTAGGATTAAGAGATATGACAGATGGCTTGACACCTCAGTAACATGTGACTTCAAGCAACTTAAGGGTGTATTTCCTTTGATAGACACAATGACTTCTTTTGAACTGGAAATTTAAAGACCAGTGAAAAACCTGAGTTTGCCAAGATCTTTGATGAAAAATTGTTGGTTAAGGAAGAGTTTGCAATGTTAAAATTCAGTAATACAATTTCCAACAAGCACTATATCATCAACATAAATGAAAAGGGTTATGAAATTATGGGCATCTGTTTTTAGGTAAAGGGAGTTATCTCCCTGAGATTTAGTGTATCCCAAGTTAAGCAAGGCTTGAGACAACTTGAAATACTATTGCTTTCTTGCTTGCTTATAGCCATAGATTGGTTTGTGTAGCTTGTAGACTTGAGGTGGACTTGAATTAGATGCAAGATGGATATGAGGTAAATCCATATAAACCTCTTTATTTAACTCACCATGCAAAAAAACATTGTTGACATCTAATTGTTCAAGATGCCATTGATTGATGGTAGGCAAGGAAAGAAGGACTATGATTGTAATAAATTTGGAAAATTGAGAGAAATAGTTCACTCCTTCCATTTGAGTAAAGCATTTAGATACTAGTCTTACTTTGTGCCTTTCAATGGTACCATCAGCTTTGTACTTAATCTTGTCAATCCACCTGTAGTGAACAAGAATTTTACCTGATGGAAGTTCATTAATGGACCAAGTATGATTATGATCAAGAGAAAGTAACTTAGTATGCATGGTTTGATTCCAATAATCAATTTAGGAGACTTGTGTACATGTCTTTGGTTCAGTGTGTATGGAGATGGAACAACAAAATATTTGACATGTAGGTGTGCAATGATGATAAGAAAAAACAAATGATAAAGGATACGCATCATTAGTATGAAAAACCTTGTTAGTATGTAAAACTGAATTATAGTGAAAATCTCTAAAAATGTTGGTTTTTTACCAATCTAGTAGATTTTATGAGAGACAAAGGGTTGTTAGACATGTCCTTGGTAGAAGTGTCATTGGATGACATTAGAGGTGTTTCAAAAGTAGAAGTGGTTGGAAGGGATGAAGGATATCAATATTGGTCAATGGACACAAGTGAAGAATTAGGGATAATGTCTAAGGGAATATGCAAAGGTTTATTATCAGGTAGAGGGCGAGGTTGATTATCGGGTTAAGGGTCAAGTTGAGCAGACAAAGGTTTAGGGATAATGTCATATGGTGTGAGGGATGGAGAGGTTATACGCTCAGTAGGAAAGGAGTGTAATATAGGTTCATTTACTTCGAATGGGAAATATGATTCATAAAAGATGACATTTCTGGAAACTAAGAAATTGTTTGAGGTAAGGTCGTATAAAATGTAAACTTTGGTGTCATTTTTAAAACTAAGAAAAATAACTTTTCTACCCCTAGAATCAATTTTTTTATGAGCTTGTAAAGAAGTAGCATAGCATAAGAGTCCAATAACTTTGAGATGGACAAGAGAAGGTGGCTCATTATAAAGCATTTTATAGGAAATTTTTCATTTGAGAAGAGGGGTAGGAAGTTTGTTAATGATGTGATGGAATGTTGAGTGTTAAAATTCCACATGGTTAAAGGCAGATTGGATTGAAAGGAGAGGGATCTGGCCATATTAAGGAAGGGTTGGCGTTTTCTCTCGGCAACACCATTCTATCGGGGAGTCTCAACACACGACCTTTGGTGGAGAATGCCTTTGGATTATAAAAAGGAATCCATAGAGAATTCAGAACCATTATCAATTATGAAACATTTTAAAGTAGTGTGGAACTGGTTTTCTATGTAGGCAACAAAGTTGATGAGGTGTGTTCTAGTTTCATCCTTGATTTTTAGAAAAATGATCCAAGTGTATCTGCTAAAATCATCAACTAGTGTAAGGAAATATATATGGCCTAAAAGAGATATATTTGAGAAAAGGCCCTGAAGATTACAATGTAACAATTCAAAAGTCTAAAATAAATAGAATTACTTAAAAGAAAAAGAAACTTCTTTTGTTTAGCATTATGGCAAGAATCACAAGGTGACCAAGTATTACTAGTAGATACAAAAGGACAAAAACATGGAAATGGCATGCGAGACAATATGAGAAGTGTGACCTAGCCTATAGTGCCATATAGTAAAATTGGCGTTGGAAACAAAAGTACACATAGAATGGTCAAACATAATATTTGCATTATCAATCACATAAAATCCTTTATGAGCTTTATTTATACCAATCATTGTCTTGGTATAAGTCTGCAAAATATGGAAAGAATCATAAATAAATTGAACATAATTTTTTGTGGACAAGGCACACTTAGTAATGGAAATGAGATTAAAATGAAAATAAGGAATGTATAAAACATTATGTAAGGTAAGGGTTGGGGAGAGTATGATAGAACCATATATATGTTTAAAAATAGTTGTGTCATTAGGTAAGGAAACTGAAATAGGCTGGATAGTGTGATAGGAAATTAAATGGGTAAATGTAAATATAATGTGATTAATGACATCAGTGTCTAAGATCCATAAATGATGGTTCTTACCATTATGAGGAGATGACTTCGATGTCAAGGCAAAGAGGAAAGCTAAAAAATAAAAGCCAAGAAGACGTTAATATTGCTCTTGAGTGAAACTAAAAGACTTAGAACTTGAAGAACTTGTACCAGACGTGCCAGGTTTGGCTTTGGAATCACCATGACCATTTTCTTGAGAAGGCTTTTATTTTTTATTGAAACATGGAGGATAGTCATGCTTCGCAAAATAGGTGTCAACTATGTGGTTTGTCCTTTCACAATTAGTGCAAACTCTATTGGTTCCTCTAGGTGGACCTGTCCATTTCCATTTTTAGGAGGGTTGGACTTGGTTTAAAAATAATTAGCCAAGAAATTTGTAGGGGATGGAGATAGTTCAAATGCATCAGTGTCAAGAAGAGGAATGACAATCTCTTTTTCTTGTTGATTGACCAATGAGAAGATAGTATCAATACCAGGAAAAAGGATCTATGAGAATCATCTGAGATTTTATGGTAATGAACTTCCCATTGAGACCCTTAAGTATGTGTATGCCATAATCTTGGCCATGATACACTAGTAAAGAAACAATGGCATTGCAACTACATTGGATGTAGCATTTGCAATGAGGAATTAGACGATAATTTTGCAACTCATTCCAAAGAACCTTCATCTTGATGAACTAATCAGAGACATATAGATTTCTTTGGAAAAAATTATAAATCTCTTCTTGAATATCAAAAATTCAAATATATCATTATGATAAAAACTGTGTCTTAAGGCTTTTCCAAACTCCAGTTGCAAATTCGATTCAAAGAACTAATCTGGTAATGGATTCATTGATGGAATGATGAATCCATACTAGAACCATGGTGTTGTATCGTATCCAAGGTAGAAACAAAGGATCTAAAACTTGGTCTTGGAAAGAGTTTCATCTACAAACTTCTCTTTATTCTTAGAGATTAAAGAAATGTGCATTCAATAGGTCCAAGAATGATAAATCGTGTTGTCTAATAGAGGTGAAACAAATGTAATGGTTGGACTTTCATTAGGATGAAGATACTAAGGATTGGAAGAATTGGTTGAGAAATCACCATAGTTGACAAGAGTCATAGCAAGGGTGGGCGAAGGAAGAAGAAGAAGAAGGGATTTAGAGATGAAAAAAAGATGCAAAATTCATTAATTGAGACGTTAATGGAGGAACTTGCAAGTTTAGAAACAGTCTCAATTAATGAATGAATGAATGAATGAGAATTACGTGAGAGATTAGACAAATATGATACTCTATATATGGAGAGATCAAGAGAAAGTTCGTTAACAAACATACTAACTTCCACACTAAGTATGGAAAATAGTGTAAGAAAGTTGGTATTTGTACACTAAGAAATAGATACAATTAAGAAAATTCAAACTAAATCAAAACCTTGACTCTAGTTAGAACTAGGCATCGCAAAACTAGTTGCATTTACCCTTTTAGCGAACCATTTTTTACGAGTCGAGTTATGAATTCCTCCTATCCCTTTTTACTTTGTCAACTCCACTTCGTTTTCGGAAGACGCAAGCGTAAATGTGCGGTAGACATGACATTTGTCACTTTTAGTTTTTGGAAGACAGAACCCATTGGAGCCCAATTCAAATAGATGTTTTTTTCTAGACCTTTCAAGTTTCATACCTTTACAACTCTCTCTCTATATATCTCTCTTAACTATTTCTTCTCTTTCATCTAAATACTTTTTTAATCATTTATTTATCTCTTAAAATGGACGAGCAGACTTAAAATGCAAGAGCATTTTCAGTTCTCATCCCTAATTAGAATTAGGAGATAATAATGATAGATCACCCAACTTACTTGTCGCTTTGAATATAAATTGGACATTGGTTCTCAAGCTGTGGTCCAATATTTACTCTACAAATTAAACTTAGTTTTCTAAACCACAATTTAAGCTTAGTTTTCTAAACCACAAGTCTTACCAAAATAACCTTAAGAAAAGTATAATATATCTATTTATTAGAAATAAACAGCTCATTCTCCACTACAGCCCTGCCTAGTAATAGCCTTCCCCACATAAATTTAGAATAAAAAGGGTGTTTTGTTTTTCTTCTAGAGATGTTATTATGGATTCAATTACCTCTTATTTTATTAACAAAACTTAGAAAAAGTGAATGCAAAACTATAGTTAATTTAAAATTCGGATTTTTCGTACTAATTATTTAAGATTAAAAATATAATACTAGACACACGTGGGAACATGTTGATAATTTTTTTAATAACTAGGCCATAGAAAATGACCCACTACACCTTTTCTCACGACATATTCTTCTAGTATTTGGATTTAGTTATCAAGAAAAATTTACATCAATTATATCTTATTGATTAAACTCAATATATTAAAAATGTTTGTCGGGTTTAAGCTTCGCATGAATGTACCATTCTTATCGATTTGCTTAATTACTACAATCATGTCTAGTAAAGTATTAGCAAACTTTTCACATCAAAAGAGACCTAATCACTAGAGTTTATTTTATCCATTGGTTTGCTATGAGCAAGACAACACAGATACTAAAAAAATGGTTAAGGCACTCGTAAAAGTGGTTATAAAAAAATGTATTCTATTTGAATTTTGTAAGCATGTCAAATCTGACAATATTTTTTTTGTTAAAATTAGATACTTTATTCAATTTTTTTACTTTAAATGTTAAATATATAAAAATTGATTAATAAATAAGAAATTAATTTAAATATGGTCTTAGTCCCTATGATTATCTGAAGTTTTAGTTATTGAAAATATGACTAAAATTGTATTATCTAAGTGAGGACTAACTTTAAAATAAATAAATTTAATAGAAAAAAAAACATTAAAAGAAAAAAAAACTAATATATTTACATAGAGCAATAAAAATATATTTTTACAAAATTTAAAATTTTTAAAAATTATATATATATATCAATACTTATAAAAATTATATTCATTTAATAAAAGATATAAAAATAAAATAAAAGATATATGATGATGACTAATACATTACAAGTGCTAATACAAAATAAAGAAATACAAAAATTAAGAGATTGTGGTTAATTACTCATTTGACTCTCTCTAAAAGGGATAGATCATTTTGCAAGTGAAAATAATATATTTTATATATTAAAAATATTTGAAATAAATACAATATTTGTTAAAATTATTTATAAACATTAACTTCACCTTTAGATTAGATCTATACACTTATTTGTTGATTTATAAATCAATTTATTTATACATATATATAAATATAAAAAATATTAAGGTCAGTAATTGAATCTTGGAGCAATAATTAGCCCTTACTTAATTAATACATATCAGTTAAGTTATCTTTGACATTTCAAACTTAGATTAGATCATACTAAATTTTTCATAATATGCTTCTTTTTTCAATGTTATATATAATTAAATATACAAATATGACATAAATTTTAATTTACTTATCTATTAATGTGTACATTACTAAAATTAAGTCCTTCTAAAACCTTTAAAATATATACTTTTCAAAGAGAAATATATTTTTCCAATTTATATTTGTCGAAAATCAATTGGATTCGATGGTCAAACATTTGCATACTCATGAAGGCCTTAGAGTAAAACATTGTGGAAGGTTCAATATGGTTCTCTTAAGCAAATAAGCAAGTAGCACTGGAGAATTCTTTCAGAGAAAAACCAATCTTGTATGAAATCTTATCCTATAGATATAGTTATTTGAAGGCAAAGCTTTTGGACCTTGCATCCTCTTAAATATGCACTTTAACATTATATGGTCTATTTTATTTTTCCTTAAAATGAGAGAAATGGAGCTTTAAACGAATTTTAGTCTTTCTATAATTTTCTTTAAAAAAATTAAATTGTTGATGTTCAATTTAATTATTCTTCTATATACACACTCATAGGATTCCTTTCATGCATGTGTACGCGAATTCAACTATACAATTACATTACAAGATGTTTCATATTTATTAAAGAAAACTAAGATCACCAATTCAATTTTTTTTAGCTATTATAGCTGTCAATTGGCTGCTAAGTTATTAGTTGTGTATGAGCTGGATTTGTTTGTGTAATTAAGCTCTATATGCTTATTTAGTATATTCCTATTCTCAATTTGTTTAGTTTTCTGTTTTTGTGTTAGCTAATTTCTTAAAATTCGTTACTAATTAATTCATTTACTTTTATAAAATTTTAAGTTTGTGTAAATTAGGGATGTTAAGTTATATATGTTAGTGGCCATTTTGTTGGGAATGGATAGTGATTTTCGTTTTCTCAAAAATATTTTAAGGAGATATCGAAAATATTCTATCATATCAAGTCTTTGTCTATCTAAAATATTATAGTATTTTTAAATAATATATTTTTTAAATTTATATATAGGTTTATTTTTTATTTAATATCATTTATTTTATAAAAAAATTAAAATCTATATGTAATGTTAGTGAAAGACATATCTAAATGATTATTTTATATTTTTTAAGTTTAAAATTTTGGTGGAGAATACGATTTAATAAATATTGTCAAAACATTAAAATTAGAAGATTTATTTTTTAATTTCTTGTGTTTAACTTTTAAATATTTCTGTATTCATTTAGTCAAAAATAATATATTTTATTTTTATCGGTCTTTGTGGTAGATCCAAGGAGACGGGGATAAGGGACAAAATTCTTCTATGAAAAAAATCTAAGACAAAAATGAAGATGAATCCCCACCCATTGATATCTTTAAAGAAAATCTTAAACATGGGGAAGTATTACCCAACACATTTATTAGATTAAGTTCAGTAGTTATTATGATTATAACATAATTATATAGTCCATAATTTAAAACTTTTTTATTGTAATAAACACAATTTAAAAGAATATAACTTATTTGTCTAACTATATTGAATTATATAGTATATGTTCTACATGAATATATCTAGCTAGGGAAATTCAATGAAAACCAATATTCATGAAAAGAAAACAAACATCATTAAAACCTATGAACCAACATATATGAAATTTAAAAAAACATACCCATTTGAGTTGACCAAACCGCTGCTCATCAGACAAAGCCTCCTTCATTTTTGCAGTACGAGGATGATGCAACCACATGCTCCCATCCATAAACTGCACTCCATTAACCTCACAAGCTTCAAGAATCTGATCAAGCTCCGCCACATTCATCGCGACCGGCTTCTCCAACAACACATGCTTCCCTTTCTCAGCGGCCTTGACCGCCCATGTCACGTGCAAGGCCGTCGGAAGTGGTATGTAAACCGCGTCCACCTTGTCGTCTTCCAACACTGCCTCGTAGCTTCCATAAACCCTAACTGCGTCCGATAGCCCTTGCTCGGACGCAAAAGCCGTCGCTTTCTCGAGTGAACGGCTTCCAATCGCTATGAGTTTTGTGTTTGGTGCTTTGCTTATGGCTTTACAAAACTTGATGGAGATTTGAGCACAGCCAAGAATACCAAAACGCACTTCTGTTTCATCAGCCATCTTTGAAAGGAAAGATTGTTTTTTTTTTGTTGAGTTTTTAGAGTTATGTGAAATACTAGTTAAGAAGGATTTGTATTATGATGACCTAAAGAAGATTAATTAGTTGTATAAATGGTTTTTAAAAATATCATTAGTTTATCATTATATAACTGTAGTTGTGTGGATCCCAAGATGTTATAGTATCACATTTCTTTTGCATGTCTTCAGGAGAAAGGGAATCATAACATAATTAAACTTATTTAACTATCTTGTGTCTAATTTGTCTGCTTTTAATTAAAAGGTTTTGTTATTATATGTACGATAATAATTTGTTTCATTAGTTGTCTTTTGGAGTATAATTTGCCAATTAGATAGCAATTATTGAGATAAATTAATTGTTTTTTCTCATATAGAGGACATTAAGAAACTTAAGATAGTTGACCTTACATCATTATTTTTTCTAATTATTTACTGGCAAAAGATACAACGACAAAACAATAAAGGAAGGTAACCGACGAGCTAGTTAACCAAATCCTACCTCATGTGAATGTTTCGAACATTATCTCAAGAAGTAAAGGGATAGCTCCATAACTCACCTTTAAAAAGAACAATGAGTTTAAAGATGTAAGCAAAATGCAAAATCATGTTAAAATTATTACTTGGGAAGGGGTGGTAGTAAATTCTAAATGGTTGGTTTGTTGATATATAAGATATAATATAAGTTGTGTGTCGTTCAAGTTTAAAGTTCAAAGTCAATTAGGGTTTAGGGTTTGTTATTTAATTTGTTACTTAATAGTTAAATAATTTTGTATATAAATACATGCATATGTAAATCAATTTGTATCACAATCATTCTTTAATAATAAAATCTTTATTTTTATATTCTCTCTCTCTTCTCTCCTCACAAAAGTGTCTCACGCACTAACAAATTAGTATCTAGAGCTCCAGTTAGGTTCTTGATGGTATTTTCAAGAATCAGACGTCGGTGATCGTGTTTTCGAGATTGTGGGTTGTTAATAAATCGCTACAAAGATGAATGATACTAATGGCATTATGAGTTCTCCTCCAATTCTTGACGACAAGAATTGGATCCGATGGAGAGAATAAATGCAATCTATGTTCGACATTCATGAAACCTAAGAAGTGGTTACTAATGACGTCCCTGAGCTTGCTGAGAATGCAACTGATGCTCAGAGAGTCGCGCACAAGGAAGCGAAGAACAAAGATTGCAAGGTTGCATATTGCACTCAATCGACGATAGGTTCACTGAATTTTGACAAGATCTCTCATGCTGAATTGGTGAAGGAGACATGAGATATTCTTGTCAAATACTAATTAGGAGGTGAGAAAATCAAAGTTTTCAAATTGCAGACTTTGCGACGACGGTATGAATTGTTGTAGATGGGAGGAGATGAAAAGATTGCAGGCTATATGTTGAAGGTGCATAATCTCCTCCATCTCATAAAGTGTTGTGCCGAAATCCTAACTGATAAGATGATAGTTGAGAATATAATGCATATATTGACCTCTCATTTTGATCACATTATCGTAGCTATTCAAGAATCCAACAATCTTGAAACCATAAAACTGAAAGATTTAGTTGGTTCGTTGGAGGCGCATGAGATTAGGATTGTCAAAAGAAAAGGGGTTCAAGATTCGATATAAGCACTACAGACTAAGACTTGGAAGAATCATGGTGGTCCCAACAAGTCCAGAGGCAAAGGAGACAAGACTCAGGGCAAGAAGTCTTGGTCAAACCCTCAAAAGCACAAGGTCGATGATATGGCTTATGAATCCTCGAAAAGAGGAGGAGGAAACTCATATCAGAAATACAAAGAGAAAAAAGGAGTGTAGTGCTATAACTATGAAAAGTGGGGTCACGTGACCAAGAATTGTTGGTATAATAAAGACAAGGGATCGACAAAAGACAATGAGGAAGGAATGAACCTTGCATGCCAAGATTCAGATGATTCTGAATATATGATGGTTATGGCTGCAGTTGCAGATGACCATGTCGAATCCAAGTTCTGGTTCCTCGACTCGGGCTGCTCAAATCACATGAATGGTCGAAAAGTGTGCTTAGCATATTTCGACTCGTCGAAGAAGAGCAAGGTCAAACATGCTGATAATAGCTCGTTGCAAGCAGAAGGTATTGGCGACATAGTTTTTCAAAGGAGCAATACAGGAAAATCTATGATCAAAGATGTACTCTATGTACCTGGAATGAAGTGCAACTTGAGTGTTGGACAACTGGTTGTAAAAGTTTTCTCAGTGATTATGAAAGATGAAGACTTAGAATTGTTCGACACTCAGAACAATTTGGTCTTAAAATCTCCTTTGTCGAAGAAGGACATTTAAGACCATGATAACTTCATCTGAAGTACAATGTCTAAAAACCATTATCGACCATAAGAATAGTTGGTTGTGGCATTTAAGGTTTGGACATTTGAACTTTCGATCACTCAATCAACTGATTACTCAATATATGGTAATTGGTATATAAAGTCTGGAGATCCCCAAAAAACTCTGTGAAGGTTATCTAGTTGGAAAGCAATCCATAAAGTCTTTCGTTTCGACTATGCCAATAAGATCCTCATGCGTACTCGAAGTTGTACATTCATATGTATGTGGACCTTTTGAAGAGCCTACAATTTAGGAAAACAACTATTTTGTTTAGTTTCTCCATGAGTTTAGTTGAAACTTGTGGATCTATGTGATCAAGCAAATGGATGAAGTATTTAAAATATTTATGAGATTCAAGATACTTGTCGAAAAGCAGAGTGAGAAGAAGATCAAAGTTCTGCAAACAAATGAAGGTGGTGAATACACATCCAAGATATTTGAAGAATTTTATGCAAAACATGGTATTGATCATGAGGTAACTGCTCGTAACACACCTCAACATAATTGAATACCAGAAAGAAGAAATAGGACCATATTGGACATGGCGAGATGCATGCTGAAGCATAAGAATTTTCCAAAATCCTTATGGAGTGAAGTTGTTTCCATTGTTGTTTATATTCTGAATAAGTTCCCTACCAAGAAGTTGAAGAACAAGGTTCGTGTATAAGTTTGGAGTGGCAAATGATCATCAGTGAGTCATCTGAAGGTGTTTGACTTTATTTGTTACAAGCATGTCCCTGATTTTAGAAGAAGGAACCTTGATGATAATAGTGAACCCTTGATTCTGGTAAGATATCATAAAACTGGTGTATACAGGTTGTTCATTCCAATTATCCAGAAGATCGTGATGAGTCGAGATATTGTGATTGATGAAAATTCTTCCTGGGATTGGAATATTTATGCAATTGACTAGCCACTTATGAGTTATGATTTCGACGAAGCAAGTAACGATGTCGAAGTTGAAGATACTGTCAATATTTGAGTCGAAGTTGAAGTAGTTGCTAACATGCCTAACACAGTAGAAGTCAAATATGGTGTAGCTAGTACTAGTCATAGACCTCAAAGAACTAGAGTTTGTCCAACAAGACTTCAAGACTATGAAGTGATTGGTGATGATGAAGTCATGTAAGGTGGAGGATTAGTTAATTTTGCCTTACTTGCAGGTGTTAAAAAATCAACTATAGAAAAGCCTTAAACGATAAAAGGTGGAAGTCAGTTATGGTCAAAGAGTTACAAGAAATCGAAAGAACCAACACATGGGAGTTAGTTGAATTGTCATCACATACAAAAACTATCGAAGTGAAGTGGGTATTCAAGTTGAAGCACAATGTTGATGGGTTGGTAGCAAGGCATAAGGCAGGATTGGTAGCTCTAGGTTTTCTTCATAGATAAGGAGTCAACTACTCTGAATTATATGCACCAGTAGCAAGATTGGAGTTTGTTCGACTAGTCATCGCCTTGGCATGCAATCAAGGTTAGTCGACATTTCACTTAAATGTGAAATCATCATTTTTGAACGGCCCCTTAGATGAAGAATTCTATGTCACACAACCTCCTGGGTTTGTGATTCCGAAGGAAGCAAGGAAAGTATACATAATCGAATTAGGATTCATCAAATGCAAATATGAGTATCGTGTCTATCTTCAGGTTGTGGCACAAGACATAACAATCATCTGCTTATACGTCGATGACTTGTTAGTAACTGGAAGTAGCTTGGAGAACTTATTGAAGTTCAAAAAGCTGATCAAGAAGGAATTTGATAAACCCTATGCAAGGAATTCCATATCAATACCAACACAAATGATAAGAAAATAATTTAGGAGTTAGCTTTGACCCGATCTACTGTAGTATGCTTTCGAAATAAACCCTGCTTCAATTAGGTCTTTTGAGGGTTGTATCACACCATAATTTCGACCCTGAATCGCCGAATCGATACATACATCATAGTTGTTGCATCTATGCATAACATAACATGCATTCCATATCACATAATGCCTAAAATGTTGGTCGAAATATATTTTTGGATCTATAGGAAAAACGGTTAAATTAATTTTCAAATGTGTGTAAAATTAACAGGCAAAAAATTTCGAGATCGAGCTTGCAAACATGCGTTTTATTAATCTACGTTTCTTAGGGGAAAAGAAATGGTAAGGAAGTCGATTATACAAGGGGGGGGGGGGGTATTAACACCCCTGGCATGTGTTGTACTCAACATGAACCATTTTGATTGTTCTTTGCTCGAATAAGTATTACTATCTAAAGATCACTTGCAGATGATCAAAGGGGAAAAATGTTTAATAATTAGGGTGCTCGCTAAGGATTGTGACCCTCATGCATACATATCCTCATAGTGCAATAAGGAAATCAGAGCTTCGTAGTTCATGGTAGAAAATACATATGTGATGGTTGTTTTTAGGGAATAATCATAATTGTATCCTAGAAGTGTATAGATGTTAGCTGATTTGATCCTAGTCCGGATGCTCCAAGCTTTAGTCTGACTGCTAAGGAACGAATTATAACAGTTCTTTTATGAAAAGAGAAGAAAGTTATTTTTCAAAAAAGGTGTATGTGATAAAAAAAGAGTTGATTGAGTTAAAAAAGAAATAGAGAATTGCTTGAATAACAAAGAGTGTTGTTTGTAGTGCAAAAAAAGAGTAATGAAATAAGGAATGTGATGTGAAGGATGTTGTGGAAATATTGCATGGACCAGGAGTGTGTTGTCTGTATTCATATGGTATTGTATATGAACCATACAATGTGGCTAATACAAAAATGTAGGATTTTTCCTAGATCCAAGGATCAAGACCTACAATGGGGGTGTTTGCTTAAATACGAGAGGACTGACTAGGCAAAGATGCATGAAGAAAGGGTTGTTGCCTAAGCACGAGGTCTAAAAAGGAAAACAAGAAAGAGAAAGGTTTGTCTAAGCACAAGGTCTGACAAGATAAACATGCATGAAAAAAGGGGGGTTGCCTAAGCACGAGGGGATTGACAAGGCAACCATGCATGAAGAAAGGTATCCCTAAGCATGAGAGGACTGACAAGGTAAACATGCATGAAGAAAGGTTTTCCTAAGCACGAGAGGACTGACAAGGAAAACATGCATGAAGAAAGGTTTGCCTAAACACGAGAGGATTGACAAGAATAACATGCATGAAGAAAGATTTGCCTAAGCACGAGAGGATTGACTAGGACAACAAGAAAAAGGTTTTTGGTTCAGAGATGGGCGTTTAACCATAAGGTGATTAACCCCAAGGGTGTAAGGATGTCAAAGAGAATGTTTTATTTATCCAAAGAGAAAGAGTATTGTTGATGAAGATTGTTGCAATGTTGGAGTGTTGAGATGTTGTCTGTAGAGAGGCTATGCCCCATACACATAGGTACTATGAACAAGGATAAGAAAAATACGTCTCATTCTTCTTTGTTGCTTAAGGCTTGTGGCGTGAAATTTCCATCATAACTATCAAGTGTTAAAGATGAATATTTTTGTTGTGCTTGATGTTCACAGTCTTCACAGCCTTGCATGATGTCTTGAGCTTGTGTGTGACGTCTTAAGAGGTCCAGAGCAGTGCTAGTACAGAGAACCAGTCCTATAAAGTGATCAAGAGACTTTTGATCACTTGACTGAACAGGGGGGACCAGACAAATGAATGGACTATTTGATAATAGAGAACTTTGATCAATCAGTCAAATGGAATAATATCAGAGTATGAATCAAGCATTTAGACTTTTATTTAGTCTAAAAACCCAACAAAAAACCAAAGTACTATCAAGAATATCAAACTATCACTAATCTAAAATCAATAGGAACATGGCATGTTATTTTTCTAACAAAATCTAAATGTCATGCAATTAAAGCTAAGGGTCATTACTATACTAATCTTTTTCAAAATGTTGATTAAATGGTAACAAAGACACTTACAATCTAAAAAGTATTTAAGCTCCAAAATGTAATTACATATTTAACAAAGTATCAAATGTATTTGATTAATTAACAAAGTATTAAAAATGTATTTGAAAACTAATAACTAAAAAAACAAAAAGAAAAGATTAGAGGAATAAAAAGAAATGCAGCGATGTATGTCGATTGCATGGTGCAAGAAGCACTTATGGATGGGCTTTAGCATAAGCCCGACATGTTGTGCTTGGTTCAGAATGGGGAGGTTCAAACAGGGAATTGGCGGTGCAGGTAATAAGAACGATGGGCCTGAAGCCCAAGCTGATGCTCAAGTGACACCAAAGGAAATGAAGAGGGGTCAGCATGATTCATTGCATTTTCACGTGTTCACCTCTATCAAATAACCTTGGCCTGAGTACCTTTAGCTCTGCCACACAGGAAATCGCCTTCGGCGGTGGCGGAGGGCCAAATACCATAAAACCCGCATCAACACGATCATCTTATCATCCTCTCTCATTTTACCCTATCAATTTCTCCTAATTTCTGACCTAACAGTCAAACCGAGCCTAAACCATTATGAACCCTAACTCACATAAAGCATAAATTAAACGTGATTGTAGAGGAATCAAAGCCTCCCTTGTTAGGGCTTTGATTCCTCAGGCGATGAGATACATATTGGTAACAAGAATTAACGCGCAATGGAAGAAAATAACCTACCTACGAGATGGTGAGGTGTCCCGGTATGCGAGTTGAAATTGAAACAAAAGAAAGATAAAGATGAAGATGCACTCAGGTACGCTTCTAAACCTGTTATTCCTTCCCTTTAGTTCCTCACTCTTCTTCTACACCTTCTTCATTTGTAGGAAATTTGATGTGGCATGTGATGTTGAAATGAGTTATAGAGGGTGGTAGTTTCAGAGATTTAGAGAGAGTGATGAAGAAATG
This sequence comes from Lathyrus oleraceus, assembly GCF_024323335.1. NCBI lineage: Eukaryota > Viridiplantae > Streptophyta > Magnoliopsida > Fabales > Fabaceae > Lathyrus > Lathyrus oleraceus. Next base: position 300,705,617 of record NC_066579.1, read on the forward strand.
TGTGAAATGATTGAATCATGTAGAAAGTGAATTTGAGAGTTTGAAGATAATTATGTTGCTGAGCTCTACTCCATTGAAGCTTCAATGTGAAACTTTGATGGAGTATTTTGAAGGAGCTTTTGTGAGGGTTTGGTGAGAAATTTGGACAGAGGTTGTAGAATAATTAAAGGTTGATTTGGTGGAAATGTTGATGGATGAAGGTGGTGATGAATGATAATGGTTATCCCCTATGATTGAAGGTGTAGTGAAGATTTATAGTGATTGAATCCCTAACTGAATGGGGAACTCCGGTTAGAAGTTAGGTCAGTTAACATCTATTAACTTTTTTAGTTGAAGGCTGTTAGGAGTTTAGCAATTTTGTTAAGAGGTTCTATTGATTTCAGTTAAGTGCAATTAGTTGAGTTGAATTAGGTCAGTCTATTAGTAGAATGTTAAAGTTGTTTAGATATTTTGTTAAGTTTGGTTGAATTCAGTTAATAGGATTAGTTGAAGACAATTAGGTTAGTTATGGTATACACAATTAGTTATGTTAGGGTTCAATTAAGTTAGTTGCAGTTAGAATTGGATTAAAGTTAGAGTGTTAGAACTATTAGTAATAGAATGTTCACAATTTGGTTGGATCCTGCCATGTGTCGTTTGGAACAAATTAGTTGTTAGTTGTATTACAATTCAATTGGTGAAAAATCAATAGAGTTAATTATTGATGTTAGCAATCTAATGAAGTTTTGTTACCTTCTGTTATGCTTGAATTTTGGTATGTTAGTTGCTAGGACATTGTAAATCAATTTGTTGGAGTGAAACATAACTAGTTAATGGCAATTAATGATTAATGTATGTTATAGGTCTATTAGAAAAGTTAGTTAGCCTCAGTATTTGATTAACTAATGAGTTGGACTTTATTGATTTTGTAATGAGAATTATGATGAAGTTTAATTGAAAATGAAGTGTGATGAGCTAGCACTAGAACTTAACTTAGTGTAATGATAGAAACCTAATGTTAGCACAAAATGAAGTAAAATGTTAAAAGAAGAAAGTTAGGTTTAGTGAGATGTGTGATATGACTGTGTTGGTTTTGAACATTAGGTGTAAAACTTCCATGATGAGTTAGTTATGATGTGGTTAGATTGAATTGAATTTGATTAGGGATTGTTATTAAAATTAGTCGCAATTAGTTGTTAACTATTCATTAGTTTGATGTTGGTGATTATTAAGTGTATTGCTAGAATTGTCATGTTTGTGCTAATTATGTCAAGGCAAGCTAGTTAAGTTAGTATTGTAGTAGGAATGAAAATCATGCTACATGTTATGTTGGTATGATTGGTTACTTTGATGCTTTATACAACTAGATGTGATGAAACTGATATTTCCAGGTTGTACTGGTTATGTGAAGGTTTTGGATTGGTCTGGTGTGAAGTCTTGGTGGTCCAAACATGAATTTGAACATGGTCCAAGACATGATGATCGGAAAAATAACAAGTGTATTATTTTGCATGTTATAGTAATAAAAGGGAAATTCCCCGAATATCGATCTCAAGGACTGCAAGTTAATATTGAGTTCAGTTCATCGTTCAATTAAACAAAAATTATAATTGGGGTTTTTAAATTCAAAATTATAAAAATAAAGGAAAAGGAAAATAATAATAAAAATAAGAATTTGCAAGGTATGAGGAACAATGCCAGAGAAGGTGTATGATTTATCCATGTAATAACTCTGAGTCACTACTGCATCAACAAATATCAATTACTACCAATTCTCAAGGGTATTTTCTCCCAAGTCCTTGGTGAGAAAACTTTTAATCAATCTACCCTAATTTTTATGTCCATAGGTAATTAGAATGAAGTTAAGCTTTATTATATCAAGAATGCTCTGATTCATACAGGGTATCCCTAGTCCTAGGTGATATCTATTGCAGAGTAACTTTATGAAAACCTTATCAATGGCGGTCCAGCCTAATTGATAACCACAAAACAATCTCGATTGGTCTGTGTCGCATCTCGAAAAATATGATTCCTCGCGATGGTCGCGGATAAATTTATGTTCGAACAGAGTCGCCACCGAACTTTATTTATCCCAATGAAGGAATAGGAAAATATCGATAAAACCTTTGAAAAATAGAATAATGGTTGTCGCAACCATATTCGGGTTCGGGAGTGGATTACGCAAGAGGAAGGTATTAGCACCCCTCAAGTTCGTTGTACTCAACGGGAACCTTTTAGTTCAATTTTGCGATTTGAGTGTTACTTATGTTGTTTGTTTTCTTCGGGTTATAAAGATATTAAAAAGAGATGGATGGAAACCTCAGAAGGGAGAAAATGGAGGTTTTTTATTAGTGTGCTCGCGAAGATACAACAATCTCCTGCCTACGTATCCTTATGGTGCAATAAGGAAATCAGAGCATTCGTGGTTCGGGGAACTACGGTTGGTTGGTGTCTTTTAGTGAACAACTGTTTAGATCGCGTTCTAAAGGCTAAACATCGGCTTATCTACTCTCGGTGGAGGCTTGAGCACTAGTTTGTTATGCGCATTAAAAGGGATTAAACAACGTCTTTTGAAAAGAGTTTTGGTCACACGGGGGTGACAAGTGGGATTACTATGTTGGATATTTTGATTGGTTGAGATGTTTTTGGTTGGATGACGATTACTTGGGTAGTCGAGTAAGACAACTCGTATCCTAACAATCGAGAAAGGGAATAGAAAACTCTAGACCACTTTCTTTTTCATCCTTAATTATAGAAAGGCTTTGATAATAATTAAGGTATTTTGAATGGATGGCAAATACTCGGATAATCGAGTAAGATAACTCGTATCCTAATAATCGGGAAAGGGAATAGAAGACTCTAGAACGCTTTCTGTTTCATCTGAGTATTTATGAAAATAAAGTTGTATATGGTTGATGTATTTTAGAATAAACGACAGGTATTTGAATGACTGAGTAAGACGACTCATATCCAAGCATTTGAGAAGAGGAATTGAAAACTCAAGACCATCTCCCTTTTCGTATAATTTTGATTGACAATGATTTGACTTACGGTAGGAGTCGGTGGAAAAATGATAATTGTTCGACTGACCGAGTAAGAGAACTCATATTCAAACAATTGGGGAGAGAAGTTGGAAACTCAAAGTCATCTCCCTTTTCATTTAGCTCATTATGAAAATAATTTGATTTAATCTTGGTTTAGGTTTGTAAAGAAATGATGAGTGTCTAACTGACTGAGTAAGAAAACTCGTATTCAAACAATCGAGGAGAGGAGTTAAAGGCTTAAAACCATCTCCCTTTTCATTTCGTTGTCATGAGAATAAATTGATTTAATTGGATTTAGACGATTTAGCAATGACAATTATTTGACTAACCGAGTAAGAGAACTCGTATTCAAATAATCGAGGAGAGGAGTTGAAAACTCAAAACCATCCCCCTTTTCATTTCTAAATGAAATGGTTTTTAATTGTGATTAGGTATTTTAACTTAATTTTAATGAAGAATACTTGATGTTGGATCGAGGTTTTAAATTTGTGAATAAATTGAAGTGATTTTTTGTAAATGAGTGTGAAATTGTGATGGTGAAATAGGTCGGTCCATTTTTCATTAACAAAATTAATTGATGAAAACTCAGTTAAGTTGTCTAATTAAGGTAATTAAAAGTAATTATCCAAAATTATTTGATCAAAAAATTAATTAAATCAAAGAACTAAGTTAATTAAATTTAGTTAACAAAATCATCTAACTTAATCAAAACTTTAATTAATTAATTTTAATAAATGATGATTTTGAATAAAAATAATCGAATTAAATCGGTGTGCTCAAAACCGGTTCGTACGAAGTGACAACATGATTAATGTTATTTTCAAGATCGTAATGCGGTGAAATATCATATTGATGTATTGTAATCTTTTGACGGTAATCGGCATAAGATTTGTCGAATTGAAATGCAAAATGCGGCTTGTCATAATCAAAATAAAAACCAATGAAAATCAACATGGTTTGTATTATGTATATATATAACCAAAGCAACAAAAATCATTTTGAATTATTTATTAAAATAAATGACAAAATATTAGACTAATAATAGTACCAAAAAATGCTACAATGCTAATCCAGGTAAACAAATTTAATCCACCAGTAAAGAGACATATTGTATAATACTGCACCAAATGTAATTTTAATTTTCAACATGATAGAATACCAAATGTGGACCATCTTCATTTCATCATCTCAATACTTTATCTTAAACCAATAGAATACCTCAACAAAATATAAGTCACACAAAATCCAATTGAAATGAAACTTAGCATACGAAAAAATAAACTCAGCAACCCCAAAGGAAACAATTATAAACACACACTAAAAATCCTTAATCGCATAGAAAACATTCGCCTAAAACAGATTCGGCATAAGAAAGACAAAACTTAACCGAAACAAATTTAACCTTGATATAGCAGATACGCAATGCCATTAAATTGATACTAAATAAAAACAGTTTTCCAATAACAACCCAACATATATGTGAAAGCAAATTGGAAATAAACTTGATAGAAAATAATCACGACAACCTCATGATTAAATCATAACCAAAACAACATGATAGATACACACCCAATAAATAAGCAAATCAAATTGTTTCTGAGATAAAATACGAACAGTAAACGATATACAAAAGAAAAGTTAACTTCGAATTTTTACCGTCGGAAAACCGTTGTGCATCGTTGCCTTGCTATGAGGATTTACAGAAATAAACTCCATTTCCATATGAATCTAAAGCTTCGACACAAAAGCATTTCGAGAGCGTTATGTGTGTGTTGTTCTCATGGGGCTACTTCGTCAAGCCATGGTGAAGCAAAACAAACTTTACAAAGTTTGAAGAATTGCCAAAAGTAGATGAATTTGAATCTGCTCTATCACGTCCTACTTCTGCTGACTAAGAGAATCCACCGGCACAACCATCATCATGGTTTCAATGGATAAGAACACCTTCTCAGTCGAATTCATCTACTGCTGCTGAATCCTATAGTACATCACAAGACCGATATATAATAATGAAATGATGGTGAGCGGCGGTGTGATTCGTGAGGCGGAGGAAGTTGTAGAGAGGGGTGGTCGAACAGAGGGTTTCGCGGTGGTGGTTTAGTGACGTTGGACGGTGACAATTGTCTTGTGGTCGTTGTGAGTTTGGATCGCGGCGGCGACAGTTGTCGTGTGGTCGTTGTGAGTCTGAATTGCGGCGGCGACGTGGTCGTGTGGAGGTGAAAAAGAAATGCTGGCCGGTGAGAGTTTGGGTATTTTCGTGGAAATATGGTGGATTCGAAATGAAATCGCAGCACCACACACCGTGAAGAACGTGATGGTTGTTGCCGTTGGGGGTGGAAGGAAGTGGGTGAGCGGTTGAGGGAGTAAAGAAGAAGAGTCACCTTTTCTTTTTCTGTTTTTAATCCTTTCCTTTATTTTTTGGAGAGAGAGAGTAAGTTAGTGTCTGTTGGTCAGTGGTGAGAGAAGAGAGGTGTTCTCCTTTTATTTATTTTTTATCTTACCGTTGGAAGAAAAGAGGGTTATTATGTGAGCTGTCTTTTTCTTGTTTTTTTATTTGCTTTTTGCTTTTTGGTCAGAGAGAGATGTTGGGGAATTAATGTGGTGATGGAAATGTAATTGGGTGATGGGAATCCAATGAGGGTATTATGTGAGAGAGAGGAAGTGTGAGGGAGAGAGGAAACGCGAGGAGTCTTAATTTTATTTTCCTTTTCTTTTTGTTTATTAACCATTCTTATTATCTATTATTTAAAGAAAAATATTTATTAAAAATTCTTAGATAGTAATTTAATTTAGAAAATTATAATAATAAGACAAATCTCTAATTTTGAAAATTAAAACAAAGAAATAAAAGGATTGATTATAAATAGAAGTCGAATGTAAATTTGTTCGAAAAATTAAATCAGACACACTAAAATGATCAACACAAAATATACTTATCTAAAAAATACAGCGTTTCTTCAAATTCTGAAATAAATTTGTACCGGTTAAACGGCTCAGGCGGGTCAAAATGCAACCGAAACAGTCGCTAAAAAATATAACGGGCACACCAGTTTGAACTACATGAACCGTAGGTTAATAATACTGGCGTCTGCAATTTTAAATTTGAAACTTTTTATCCACTGATTCTTGCACGTTCTTGAGAAAAGATTCAACCGATTTGTCTGTATTTTTAATAAATTTATCCTGACTGATGTTTTAGGTATTTACTTATGATGAAATACATGTTATGCTGTACAACTAATGCAAATTGAAATAAAAATCGAATTTATGAAAGTTTTAAAATGCCCAGACATAATTGAGGTATGACAGTCCGAAAGAGAAAGCATTAAACACATCAAAAGGTTACCGTAAGAATAATATTATAAATGCAATCGTAAACTCATAGTCATTACAATTCCAAACTAGGGACACCCCCTAGCACTAGGGGTTTTAGCTACTCATATTGTTCAAAACAAATGCAATATAAAAATTACACATTACAAGTAATTGGATGACTTGGATCTTCAATCGCTTACGCTCATGAAAACCTTCCGCTCTCCGAATTCCTTGATCTTTGTAATACTTGATTGCTTGGCAATTCTGGTGTTTGCCTCGTTTCAAGATGATCTTTTCTTTGATAGAAGGTTCTCTTATATAGTGAAAATTCCAAGCAACAGGTGGACAACTCCAAAAATATCTCCACAAGCTCGATGATCAAAAGCCCGATGAAAAAAGGAAATTTTGGGCCTAGGCTGACACGGCCCATGTCAGCTAACACGGGTGGCCGTGTCAGCTCACTACTTCACTTGACACACCCATAGGGCTCAACACGGCTGAGGAAAAGGCTTGACATGGGCCGTGTCAGGCTACTGTTTTGGCTTTCGTCCTCCTTCTGCCTGACACGGCCCGTGTCAGGCCTCCTATGGTGAAGTATTTTTCCATTCATTTTCTTGCCAGCATTCCGCACTATCTCGCTCCGAGTTCCTCGGTTCTTCCACCTGGACCTGTTGGACAAAAACACCGACATCCTACGCGTAAAATCACAAAAATATAAAGTAAAACATGACACTGAATGGAAATGCTCAAATATTATACGGGAAGTCAAATTGCCTTGAAAAGTAAGAAAATGTTTGCACAGTGTCTCAAAGTCCTCGGTTTCTTGTCGGATAAGCAACCAAAATATAGTGAAAATGGTTACTGATCACATGACATGAAGACTTTGCACACATGAAGGTAACATGGTCAAAGTATGACGAATGATGATGGAGAAAACTTGGAGACCATAGGAGAAATAGGTTTAGAGTAAATGTTAGGGTTATGGTTTACTCAGTTGACTTTGGTCAATTGTTTGACGAAAAAGTCAACCTAGGTCAAAATCATGTTTTGTTTGTAATTTTGTTTTGGATCCTTTTGTAATGAAACCTTGAAAGTTTGTAATGAAATGAATTTTGAATAGATTATGTCTGGTTTAATTCTCAAATGAGTTTTCCTCCAAAAGTGTGTTTGACTTTGTACTGATCTTTTGCAAAACGAACTTGACCCTTGACTTTAATCATGAACTTTGAATCTCTTGAATGAACCTTAATGCATTGCTTTAAATCCAAATCAAACACCTAAAGGATTAAATGTATGGAAGAAATCCCCTCAAGAGGTCATTTAATCAAATACAAATTTCCATGGTTGGCCACAGGGATCCTTGCAATTCATGATTAAATCCAATACCAAAATGCAACCTATATGATACATAGATACCAAAGATCAAGGATTAGGGTTTCATGGTCTTGAACTCAAAATAAATGTCACCCTTAGTCAATGTATCAAGATATGCCCTAGATTTGGATTTCAAGGAAATCCTAGCTCTTTATTGATCATAAACACCAAAAGCCTTTGAACCTATGATGTTTAATGTAAATGGTAAAAAAGAAAGTGTTATGATGCTAATGAGTATGCAGATAAATCAGAAACCAAAAGTCTGATGAGAATGAAAAAAGGGAGGGCAAATTTTGGGGTATGACAGTAAGTAAGTCCTTTCTTTTACCTATTTATTTTTTAAAGGTATGTGATATACTTAGTGTATGATACATGTTATGAGTGTTTATTTCCAAAGATTTCAATTGATAACTATCACATCTCGAAAAATACGATTCCTTGTGATGGTCGCGGAAAAATTTATGTTCGAACATAAATTTTTCCGCGACCATCGCGAGGAATCGTATTTTTCGAGATGCGACAAATGGCGACTCTGCTGGGGATATTTGGTTGTGCATGTAGGAATGCGAATGATTTTTATTTTTGTTGAAATTCCCATTTTGTGGGAGTGTTATGCATGAGTATGCTGATGATTGATATGAATGTGTTTTTTTGAATTTTCTGTTTGGTAGGAAAACCATTTATGAATGGTTCATATGATGCATGTGGGAATGCAAATGGGTAATTGGATATTTTTTGTAGGATTTTGAGATTATTAGGGAATATCATCATCAAAGGGTTGATGGAAGGTAGTGAATGTCGACATTAAAGGGTTGATGGATAGGTAAATGTCATCATCAAAGGGTTGACGGAAAAGATTGTCATCATCAGAGGGCTGATGGAAAATGAATTCATTATGGAGTGCCATCGTCAAAGGGTTGACGGAAAGGTAAAGGATGTCGTCACCAAAGGGTCAGTGGAGAAGGAAATATATATGTAATGTCATCGTCAAAGGGTTGACGGAAAGAGACTTCACTATGAAGTGGCATCATCAAAGGGTTGATGGAAGGAAACTGTTGTAAAATGTCATCACCAAAGGGTTGGCGGAAAAGGAATATGTAATATCATCGTCAAAGGGTTGACGGAAAATAGCTGTCATCATTAGAGGGCTGATGGAAAAGGTAAAGAAATACAGGACCAAAGGGTTGGTGGAAAAGGAATATGTAATATCATCGTCAAGGGATTGACGGAATATAATTGTCGTCATCAGAGAGCTGATGGAAAAGAGTTTGTCATCATCAAAGGGTTGACGGAAAGAAACTTCACTGGGGAGTGGCATCATCAAAGGGTTGATAGAAAAGATCTATCATTGTCAAAGGTTTGACGGAACAGAAACTTCACTAGGGAGTGGCATCACCAAAGGGTTGGTGGAAAAGGAATTTTGTAAAATATCATCATCAAAGGGATGATGGAGAAGAGTTTGTCATCATCAAAGCGTTGACGGAAAAGAAAAATCCAGGTTATGTCCTCATCAAAGGGTTGACGGGAAGGATTTATTATGTTATGTATGCATATGATGCGTGTTAATGAGAATTTCTCATTTTTGTGAGAGAGCTTTTTGATATGCAACTTCCTTATTTGGAAGGAAAGTCATGTGTGTTTATTGTATGCAGTGCATGTGGTAATGCAAGATGAGTGTTGATTGTCTTCAGATCGATCTCCCTTTTTTGAAGGTGAGACTTTCTGGGTACCAATGTTGATTGGACTTGAGTTTATGAAGATGCCAGCAAAGTGGAATTTTTATTTTTGGTTGTTGCCAATATGGATTGGACTTTTGGTTGGAGAGAGGTTTTGACTTCCCGACACTCGATCTTTTGACGATGTAATGATTGCAGGATAAATATGGACGCTCTTGATGCCCAAATTTGATCCTTCACTCATAGACTGTGTGTTTCTTCTTGAGGGGACCTCAACTTCTTTGCTTGACGTGCCTTGATGGACTGCAAATGATTTAATGAGCGTAGCGACATAATCAATGCATGGTGATTATGCTTTTGCTCTGCCCTAAGGCTATTTGCAACTTGTCTGCCCCAACCTGTAGGGTCTTTCAAGGAATTCACCTTTTGAAAGGAAACCCTGGGAACATTTATACCATGGTTTAAACCTATTTTTGCCCCAGTGTATGAATCTTTCTGTAGTTTGCCCCTGATTGAGATTTTGAAAGGCTTGCCCCGGATTGACTGAATATTTTGAAATTATTTGCCTCCTTGATCCACTGATGCTTGGGGATTTTTTGACTGACCAATTCATAATCATTGGATACCATGCTCCTAATCCATAGGGTTAGGAAGTAGTCTTGATTTGGGTCAGCATTGACGAATGATCAAGTCCTTCTCTGATTACTTCTTTGAGGTTTCCTTGATGTCAAGTACTTACTCGCAGTTAAAATTGTTTATTCAATCAATGGTAATTTTAATGTGACATTCATGCAGGTTTGAAAAATCATTTATTGATGTGATGTGATAGTGTGTGACGAATGAACCAATAGAACGCATTGCTAATTTAGCTATTGTGAAAGATACGACAAGAATATGATGCCAATACAGGTGATTAGTAAATATTTAGGAGTCAGTTTACGCAACCTTGTTGTAGTATGCTTTCGGAATAAATCCTACTTCAATTAGGTCTTTTAAGGGTTGTAACGTGGCTTGGTTCATGGTTATTGAAACAAAGGATGTAAGGCTCAAATTTTGTTTTAACCCACCCCTTCATCATGATGATCTCCAGTGCTATATTAAGTTAATCCAACACACCTATTCGTCTTCCAAGAGCATTCGACTGAGTAAAGATGAGAATTCAAGATTCGCTTGAAATGGCGGTCACCTTATTTTGCTCTTCATGGATGTCGGTGCCCCTTTGATTCTTGATATGGCGGTCACTGAATCTTGTTTTGTTTTATATAGGGTTTTCGTGACCTCTTTTGAGTTTTGTTTTGATCCTTAACTTTTGCCTGGACCACTTGTTGAAGCTTTTAATCACCGGGATTACCCTAATTTTTGCCTAAGTCGCCTTTGGGGTATCGACTTAGCGGACTTTTTCTTTGGTGATTTTTTTAGAGGATGTAATTGCCAAGTCATTGGTCATTAAAGAACGGCCGACATCAATCTTGGGATTTTTCAAGGTTCCTTCAACACTTCAGGATATGTGCGAAGAATATCATGTGGTTGATCCTTAGACGGGATGTTTCATCTTGTAATCCGAATGTGTAGTTAGATTAACTGAACACTACCCTACCCCGGGTTAAACATAAGGGTTTGTAAATCCGAAAGAACTCCTACTTCTAGGCTCGAAGTGGCTGGCTAGGGATTAACTCCTTATCTCTCCAGTGTTTGGGGATTTGAAATAATGCTTGTACATCATCAGTAGGATTTTATTCGAAATCATACAATCAACAATTATGTGTATTTTGTTTTCGTCATCCTCCCTTCAATCTTTGTTAAGACAACAATTTTGATAAGTGAATGGGAGAATTTTTTTTATATAAATGGAAAAGATGAGTGACACGAAAGGATTTGTTCAAAACATGCATAATCATTTCATTAATATTACCATTAAAGGAAATCAACAATGCTTGAAAGCAAATAAATACTTTAACATGCGAAGAACAAAGCAAATGAAATGCTAGAAATAGCCAAATGATTTCCAGTGCAGAGGAAGCTCTCTCGTGTTTGGTTCACTGCTGGGCTAGCCTCCTTCAGAGTAGTGGTAGCTCTGCTGATCGAGACTAGCATGATAATCATCTTCAGATCTATTCTCGGAAATCTCCTCCACCGTTTGGGCTGATGGACCCGCATAGCTAGGCGAAGAAGTATTGTTGACTTGCAAGCTTCGAGGCGCAAAGGAGAACATTTTGGAATCAAGCAGGGTTTGTACCTTACTCTTGAACACTTTGCAGTCTTCAGTTGAATGCCCTTGTGCCCCAGCATGGAAGTCACATCTAGCATTGGCGTCAAAGCCTTGTGGATATGGAGGACTTACTGGTTTTAGCTCCTTTGGCACTATCAGTCCTCTCTCAATTAAATACGGAAGTACTTGACTGTATGGCATTGGAAGCGGATCAATGTGTTTCTCTGGCTTTCTTGGCCTTGGTTGAGCATGTTGATGTTGTCGATGTGGAAAATCCTGCCATTTGTATGGCTGCTGAGGTGGAATTTGTCGTTGATATTATGGACATCCTTGATTTGTGGGATACTGACCATGTGGAGAGAATGATGTCTGGTGTGAAGCTTGTGGAGCTTCCCAGACGACATTAATTTCATCCTCTTCTTCTTTTTGGGAACTGGGAATAGATTCACTATCAACGCTCTGGCTATTTGAGGCGCATTGGATTTTTTCACTTTTGAGGCCATACTCGATGCGTTCTCCAATTGACACCAAGTGAGCGAAGTCTGATGCTGCACTGCTGATCATCCTTTTGAAGTAAGGGCTTTGCAAGGTATCCCTGAATAATCCCATAAATTCTTTGTCTAAGAGTGGTGGTTCAACGCGAGCCGCTAACTCTCTCCATCTTTGGGCATACCCTCTAAAGGATTCGTTGTCTTCCTGAGATAAAGCTCTTAACTGCATGCGATCGGGAGCTATGTCCAAATTATAGTTGTATTTCTTCAAGAAGGCGTTAGCTAGGTCCGCCCATGCTTGAATATGACTCCTTTCTAACTTCATGTACCAAATCAATGATGCCCCAGTCAAACTATCCTGAAAACAGTGAATCATTAGCTTATCATCATGGGCATGAGAGGTCATTTTTCGGCAAAACATCACCAAATGGTGCTTTGGACAGTTATCCCCTTTGTACTTCTCAAATTCTGGTACTTTGAATTCTGGGGGTATAACCAGGCCAGGTACCAAACACATGTCTAAAGCATTCAATTCGAGAGTATCTTTTCCTTCTATGGCCTTGAGTCTTTTCTCTAGCACGCGACATCTTTTAGCAATCTCCTCATCTTGTGGTTGTTTAGCATTAACTGCTAGGCTTGTTCCATGGGAATCTGGCACGGAGAAAGCAAAGTTGTGATACTCAACAGTATCCTGGTAAGAGGAATCTCGAACAATATGACATTCCTGTACAACAGAGTTATCAACTGGGGTTCGCACAAGCTGAGGTTGGGTAGGATCATTTAATGGAGCTAGAATAACATTTTCAACAACTGCAGTCTGCTGAATGTTGTCCTCCCTCTTTGCTGAAGCTATCATAGCTTCCACAAGTTGGTCTAGCTGGTTTTTCATCATGTCAACATCTCCTCTTAATGCAATATGACTTTTCTCCAATGGATCCATGGTCTTCCAATAGCTACTTCAAATCTGATATGAGCATCGGGAAATCAACTGCAGGTTATGGACGAAGGATGGATGAGTTTTTTTGTATATTGTTTGTGTGGAAAATGATATGCAACGCATGATGAATGCAGATGTAATGATATGTGCATGAATGTAGTGACAGGTTCAGGATCACAGGTTCAAAGTGTTTTCATATATATCAGAATAACGGGTATCTCTAATTAATGCAACCCCATGGGTAGGCTCTACAGTTGGTAGGTTCCTAGAGTCACGAATATTTCTGGAGAATGTCACTGCCATGACGAAGACTCGTCGGACAATGATATCCTTAAGAAGATCTCGTCTAGGTGAGGTCTTCGTATTGTCCCAACAAGGAAAGCTCCATGGGGATTCTACTACACAACTCTCGAGTCCAAGGTTCTAACAAGGTTCTCAGAGTCATAGATCGAGGTTGGAAATATTACTGTAAGATAGTAATACGTCCAAGGGATCTCATCTGCCAACCCTTTGGTGCTGTCTTTCTTTACCCTTTCCATCAGCCCTCTGATGATGACAGTTATTTTCCGTCAACCCTTTGACGATGATATTACATATTCCTTTTCCGCCAACCCTTTGGTGATGACATTTTACAACAGTTTCCTTCCATCAACCCTTTGATGATGCCACTTCATAGTGAAGTCTCTTTCCGTCAACCCTTTGACGACGACATTACATATATATTTCCTTTTCCACTGACCCTTTGGTGACGACATCCTTTACCTTTCCGTCAACCCTTTGACGATGGCACTCCATAATGAATTTCGTTTCCATCAGCCCTTTGATGATGAGAATCTTTTCCGTCAACCCTTTGATGATGACATATACCTATCCATCAACCCTTTGATGTCGACATTCACTACCTTCCATCAACCCTTTGATGATGATATTCCCTAATAATCTCAAAATCCTACAAAAAATATCCAATTACCCATTTGCATTCCCACATGCATCATATGAACCATTCATAAATGGTTTTTCTACCAAACAGAAAATTAAAAAAAACACATTCATATCAATCATCAGCATACTCATGCATAACACTCCCACAAAATGGGAATTTCAACAAAAATAAAAATCATTTGCATTCCTACATGCACAACCAAATATCCTCAGCAATTGCATACATACTGTAGCGGTGTATTCGTCGCTATATGATCTATCGATTAAACCATAAGCTAGGAGATACGTTGAAATTTTCGAGTCGCCACCGCACTTTTATTTATCCAAAGGATTGGCTAAAAAGCGAACAAAAGCCTAAGAAGTTTTACACGTAGAAAACTAATAAAAAGATCAGAGATTCTGGGTAAGGGGTAAATTACGCAATGGGAAGGTGTTAGGCACCCACTACGTCCTAGGTACTCCTAGGGAGCCCTTTTCACACTTGTTATGCAAAAATTATTATTTGTTATGACATAAAGATTGTGCAAACATGATTGGGATGATGAGGAAAGAATATACATTTTATTGTTAATGGGTTATTGGGTTCGAACGGATGAACCCGTTGCCTACGTACCTTCCATCAAAGGTAAGGATCAGAACGCCGTAGTTCGGCTAAAAGATTTCCAAAAGTGGGTTAGGTTCAATTTTAAACACAAACCCTAGGTCTTACGTTATCCACGGGAGAAAACTCAACCTTATACAAATAACAACGTCCACCATGTGAGAACAGCTTCAACTTGCCAGGGAGGGGTTAACCCTATAATAGGCAAGGAAGACTTACAATTCAATCACTAAAGACAGAAGGTGAGATTAACATCAACCACTAAGATAAATCAAACCTATAGCTCATGTATGAAAACATTAATGGACAAAGCCAAAACAAGTGAATGAGTGGAGTTACTGATTATGATTATGAAAATGAAGTCAAAATATGATTAAGATCAATTCAAATAAGTATTATGAAATGAAGTTTGGAAAAAGGTCAAGGACTTGAGTCCAGGTTTTTAGTTAGAAAAACATGAAGATGTTTGCACAACACTTATGTCACGTTTAAAAGATAAAGTGTGAAAAGTCCAGGACGTAATGAATGATGAATGGATGAAGGATGGATAGTAAAACTTCTTAGAAGGTTCACTTCTTGAAATCATATAGCAGATGATTCAAGTGTGTCCTTTGGAATAGCAATTAATAATAATAAACAAACAAAGCAAAGGCGGATATCGGATGCCAATCAATGGTCTTATACCAATCTCCTAAAACAGAATGGGATGTCAGATGCCACTCAATGGACTTACACTAATCTCCACAGGCAAAGAAATAAAAGCGGATACCGGATACCAATATATGGATTTACACCAGTCTCCTAAAACAGAACAGGATATCAGATGCCACTCAATGGACTTACACCAATCTTCTCAAAAGAAAATAAAGATAAACTATGGAAGTCAACTGCCAATCTATCTGGACTTAGGCTAACTCCACAGGATGCTCACAGGAAATCCAATGCCACATCACAGGGACTTACAATGGATCCTCACATACAAGAACAAGAGCAACAATATGATCACAGGTATGCAAATGCCAACTTACAGGGACTTATAACTGCAACCTCACATACAAACAGATGAACAAACTATGATCACAGGAAAGCAGATGCCAACTTACAGGGACTTATAACTGCAACCTCACATACAAATCAAACAGATCACATTATGATCACAGGACAACAGATGCCAACTTACAGGGACTTATAACTGTATCCTCACATACAAATAGATAACAGAAGATATGAGTGACCAATGAGGTCTTACACTCCATCTTTCCATATCACAGGAGCAAATGCCAAAGCAATGGACTTACAATTGTCCTCAATGGGTAAACAACAATGATAGCATCACAAAAAGCAAATGAGATGATCATGCACTAATGGCAATTGATGATGATGATAAATGCATAACATATAAGCAAGCATGTGCATATGAAGCAATCAATCAATTAATGAATATCAAACGGCACACTCTATAGCCAAACAATGGGGGCTCACACAAGAGGGTTTGACTTTAAAAGTCCACTGTAATGGGTGAAGGTCGCTCTTAACCTGGCCATTGAGGGGCTCAGGTGAAGCAGATGAAAAGGAGATGAGGGGTGTGCCTCATTGCTTCTATCTCAGATAAGAGAGAGCATCAAAGAAAGTGTGGGAGTTCAGAAAGTAGGAACTCTCTCCACATTATTGACTCGATTAGATCTTGGGTATTTATCTCAATGCTTCAACCAGGTACTGGGAGCAAAGAGAGGACACACTGAATAGTGGGGGATAGATTGCTTATCCCTACCTTCCACCAATTGCCTTACTTGAAGGACTTTTCCTGCTTAGGACAAATTTAAACAAACACAGGCATTGCCTCTTAAGGAGGACTTCAGACAGTTTGCCCGGTCAAATAACAGACCGGGTCTCCAGACTACATGAAGAAGAAATATTTATACCTCAAAGCAAATGCTAAAAAGCAAAGCAAGCAAGCAAGTTCAAAGAACTTAAGCAACTAAAGCACTTGTTTTGAAGAAAAGCTAGATGCCGTGCTGTTTTGGTGGTCACAAGCTCAAACAGGTGGCCCTTGTGCTTTGTGTTGATGGATGATGAAGCTTGTTCAGCTCAGACTTGCTCGAAAACTTCTCAAATCTCAAGTTGCCATTGGAGATACTTTGAAAATGCAGAGCTTGAAAGAGGGTTACAGTTGAGAAATGGTGTGCAAAAACAATCCCAAATGATGTTTAAGTGATGGAAGAATCAAGGTTATTCGAGGGTTTGCAAGGGTTTGGCAGAAAAGTTTACTTGAGCCAAAATGCAAATGAGAGAAATCTCTTTTTCTGTGTGGTAGGCTGCTAAAGACTAGGGTTTATTTGACAGCAAATGGCCTTATAAAGGTCTGTTTAACATTATTAATCCAAGTGCTAAGTTGATTTAGCTTAATGAAAAACCAATTGCCATTTTGCTAACTATGCACAAAGTGGAAAATGGGAGGTGTTTGTCTGCTTGGATGGGCCTGCAACAGGCTGCAAAAAGGACAACACATTTGCTGTTTTGGTTGTACAAGAAAGTGCTGTACTGATTTTGTTCAAATGAGGCCAATTGCCAATTTTGTCCATTTTGCATTTTGATTCAAGATGATGGGAAAATGGTAGTATGATGATGGTTTTAAGCTTTGAGCAAGTTTCAAATATGGTTTAAAACATTTCCCAATTGACAAAATCAAGAAAAAGTCAAAAACTCAAAAAGTCAAAGTTTGGTCAAACTTTGAATTTAAATGCAAAAGGTCCAAAAATGCCATTTTGATTGGCAAGGTTTTAGGTCATGAAATTTATATTTTTGGAAAGAGGATGAAAAATGTGGTTTGTAGGAAAAAACCCCACCAAATTTGGCCTTATGGTTTGAGAGATATGGCTTGTTGAAGTTCAAAAATTGGTGAAAATGATTTGATCATATCTTGACAACCACACATGGGATTTTGATGTTCTTGGACTTTTTGAAAATGGGAAGACAAGATCTTCAACTTTCATGTTGGGCAAAAATTCATTTGGAGCTTGTATCATGATGTAAGTTTAAGATCAAGAAGTTTCCATTTTTGGCAGTTGAAATTACAGGTCCACTTGCTATTTCTGGAAAATTTTCTGATTGACTTGATTTTCTTCCATGATGAGGTTGAACATGATAGATGAGGCTTATACAAGCATGAATGAACTCTTTCAAATCAATTCTATCCATCAAATCCTTGATTAAATCAACTGTTGACCAAGTTTGGCTTTTCTAGGGTTTTGGACTGATTGAACTTCTTCTGATGAATTCCAAACCCTAAATCCTTGAGAACTTGACTTCAAATGATGTCTCAAGATGTATGAACCTTTGATTATTGATCATGGTGCCCAAATTCTGCAAGAATGGCCATCATCCATTGCTTTGACTGATCAATGACTGACTTTGACCTAATTGCTGATGACTACTTTATCTGCAAGCAACAAGGTTAAACAGACAATATTTTTGTACTTTTTGAATGATAAACATATGAAAGCAAAGATATACAAATGCAGAGTGTGCTTGGTGATCAAGAAACAAACCCACAAGGCAATCTATCCACTAGAAGGGGACAAAGGCATGCAATGATCCTTGAGGTTATGATATGAATGATATGGGCCATGAGGGATCTTAGGGCCCAAAATTGGGGTCTTACAGATGCCCCTATTTAAGGTCATTCTAGCCGGAGAAGTGAAGTTTAGAAATCTTCATCTCGACGCGGTAGAATGGACTTAAATAACAGTAATGAGACAAATTTTGGTCCCTAAGAGACCTCATGATGCAAATGTATGTATGCAACAGACACAAATTCTGTGGGGAATATGATTCACACAGAAGAAAAGGCGATCCATCAGAGTAGTACACTCACCAGGAATAGAGACTCTAACAAGACTCTATGGGGATAATAAAAGAAATGTGATGTGTGAACAAGACACGACTCTAAACTGGGGAAAAACAAAACTGACATAACGTGATTAAAACACGACTCTGATTAAGGAAAACAGAAAAACAGACAGGAGAACTCACTGGGGAGTGAAGGACTCACACTGGGAAGAGATAATTCCAAAGGAACATAAATCCGTTGGAAAGACACAAGCTGACTCCTGGGGAGAAGCAACAAAAAGTTCCACTGGGGAAGTAACAAAGCAAATGAGATGTTACCAAGCATATGGGTAACAAACTCAGGAAAATCTGACTCCAACAGGGGGACCGAGGTCATAATAGGGAGCAGAAAGGAGGGAACACCAAGGATACCGGTTACTGGGTATATAATAGGTGACCGACCAAAGCGTGAGTTGGATTTCACTTCCAAAACACTCATCATCCTGAAGAGAGCTAGAAAAGCAAACTTGTTTATAGGATGGACATTCAATTTCACAAGGAAAATGAAACTTACTCTGAGGGGAAAACAATCAAAAGATTGACTCAAAAGTGCACGAGATATAATATCCATTACCGTCAGAACGTGGATAGAATACTCAGATGAGACATATTATTCATTACCGGCAGACCGTGAATAATATACTCGAAAGGAAAATTATCCTGAACCGGTTACTGGGTTGTTTATAGGATAAAAATCCGAAGACGTGAATTGGTTTTCACTTCCAAAACACTCATCATCCGAAAGGAGGGCTTGAAAAAGCAAAACAACTTACAGGATGGACATTCGAATCCACAACGGGAAAACGAATCTTACTCAGATGGGGATACAAACCCAAAGAGTGCATGAGATATAATATCCATTACCGGCAGACCGTGGATAAGATACTCGCATGAGATATATTGTCTATTACCGTCAGAACGTAGATAATAAACTCGCATGGTAAGAAACACCAGAGATACCGGTTACTGGGTATATAATAGGTGATCTACCGAAAACGTGAATTGGTTTTCACTTCCAAAACACTCATCATCCGAAACACAAACTGGTTAAAGGATGGACATTCGATTCTACAAAGAATACGAATCTTGCTCAGTTGGGGAAAATCAACAAAGGATTCCAACTAAAGAGCGCATGAGATATATTATTCATTACCGGCGGACCGTGAATAATACACTCGAGAGGAAAAGACACCAGAGATACCGGTTACTGGGTATATAATAGGTAACTAACCAAAAAGAGAGAGACAATCGATACCAAGCATACGGGTAAACGAAAGACAACTCAAAGGGATAAATTGCAAGCATCCGGCAATTATCCAACAACAAGAAAATATTCGACTCCACAAAAGGAAATAACGAATCTTACTCGACTGGGGAAACACAAAAGGCTTCGGCTGACGAGTGCATGAGATATACTATTCATTACCGGCAGACCGTGAATAATATACTCGCATGGAAGACTATCCACAACTGGTTACTGGGTTAACAAAGGATAAATCAACCGAACAGAAAGGCATCGGGATACCAAATTAGGTATATATGATGACCAATCAAAAGGAGCAACAGACATTACCAACAAAGGGTAAATGAAAGGCGAACTGCTGAGGATAAATTGCAAGCATCCGGCAATTATCGACAGAAGACTAGCTGGGGATGCATTGATAAAGAATCAATGATCCAGGGAACAAATCACTAGCAAACGGTGAAAAGACCCACTGGGGATAAAATTGCTAGCATACGGCAATTATCCACAAAAGACTTGCTGAGGGTATAAGTGCTGATCTGAGCAACTTATACAAGCAAAGGAAAATCAACATCAAATATCGAATGAAGATAACCACAAAATTAGGGTTTACATCTACCGAATACGGGGTAGAAGACCAACAACTTCGCGTGGGGATAGAACAAATCACAAATCCGCACGGGAAACCAAAATAGGGTTTATAACAAACCACAAACTGCTGAAGAGCAGGAAAAATAGGATTTTACAACTACCGGGTAGTAGGTAGAAGACCAAAAACTCTGGCTGGAGAATAAAAGGTGTATAACCACAAATTCTGTCAAGAAAGCCAGGAAAGATAGGACTTACAACTGCTGGTTTGTAGGCAGAGGCCCAAAAACATTCCGCTGGGGAACAACCCACTGGGAAGTACAAGATATTTGACAAATAGCCGATTCGGGAATAATCCGAAAAGACAGACTAAATAAAGACACGTCCTAATGAGGATATAACTCAAATAGGAAAATCCATCCCAATATATGTGTTGGGAGGAAACGGAAGAAACCGTCATCCACGAGGATAATCTCAGTGGGGAACTGCAGAAGGAAAGACAACATTTTCTGCTTATGGGGTTGACTCTATATGGAGAGATTTATAACACCCGACATCTGCTTGGGGAGATCTGTAAAGAGATCTATATCACCATAGCAGGGGACACGACAAACAAAAGATATATGGCAAGAAATGCAACATGAATATCTGAATGTTTATGAATATGCATGAATATGCGTGATTTATGTTTGATGAATGCTGACAAAACAGACAATTCTAACACAAACAGGTTCAGGAACAAACATCCGGTATTATACTTCCAGGGGAAAAACCAGCTGGAGAGCCAATCTGCGGAGATCTACATGCTGTAAAGCAAAGATCTGCGGGTACTGCTGAAGAAGCAGCGGATCAGAAATATCAGGAAATAATCCAATCAGGGTACAGAAAGTCACAACGGGCAAGACAGCCACCAAGACGAATCTGTAAGGAACAAGAGAGGTCCCAAAGTATATCTGCAGGGGATCCCAGTGTTAACTGAGAAACAAAAAAAGTGCATGAACACGAACTGCTGTAGAAGCAACTCCACACAACTCCGCTGGGGGACAACCCACTGAGGGAGAATGATAACATCCAGATAGAATCTTACTGCATAAGCAACTCTATTGGGAAAAAAGTCGGCTACTCTCTTGGGGAACAACCCACTGAGGGAGGACAGATCAAACAGATAGATTCTGCAATAAACCACTCTAACGGGGATTACAAACAGTCAGGAAATCAAATCCGTTCACTGGAGGCAAAAGCCATCATCCGACCGTACGGGGATTGAAGGAGCAATCAACAGGCGAAACTGCCACAACAAACAACTGCAGACTAAGCTGAGGAAAAGATGGTTGCAATACTGGGATATCAACCCAAATCAAAACCGCTCAGGAAAATAAATCCTGCTCTGCTGGAGAGACATAAGCACTCTGATGGAGAGATAGCAACAATTCCGCAGACGACTTCGCCGGGGAAAAGGTAAAGTACCGGGTATCAAACCACTGACTTACCGAGCCTTCAAAAGAAAACAAACGTGCTGAGGAAACAGACAAATCCTACTGGCACACTGCACGGGGAAAAGCGGTAACAACTCCACTTGCAACCCTGGTGGGGATATTAATAACAGTTCTACTCACAACTCCGAGGGGAGTACCAATCAATCAGTTACACTCATGACTGTGCTGAGGAGGCAAATAAAGTCTGGGGCACGACCCACTGGCGAAAAGTGACGGGGCACCAAGACGACAAACCATCAACCGCCGAAACTTCTATAAGGAAACACCCATGCTAGGGGGGAAAACTGCTGCTGGAGAAACGAAGTCTTCCACAACAAATCACTTGCGACTGTACTGGGGAACAGCCCCAACAACAACTCTGCTTTGAGGAACAACCTCAACAAAGATTTGGAGAAGGAAGATACCACCAAACCAGGGATATGAACAAGTGTCTTACCTGTTGAGAATCATGCCACCCTCGGGAGAGCACTGAGATATTCTTGAGTATCCTTTCAATCTTGTGAATGTTCACTTTGTTTAAACAAAAATTTTGAAAAATTAATTTGTTTAAAACAATGACATTTCATCAATTTAAAACATGCAAAACATTTGTTGAATTGAAACAAATAAGAGTGCAAATAATTGGATAAAAAGCTCAAATTGATTTGATAGAATGGTAGTCTGCAAATGGCAAGACTCCATAGATCTGTACAAATTTGAAATCAATGATATATATTGGAAGAGGGCTACATTGAACATAATGATCCTTTCTCTACCAATTTGAATCTCGATGTATCCGAAGCTTTAGTTGACGACGAATCGAGAATCTTCTGACGAAATGACGACTGATGAACAGAAAGTCTTGTCAGGATGCAATTACTTGCCAAATCCCTAATTTTTGCCTAGATTGCCTCAGAGTGAGGTACTCAATCTAGCGGGATGCAAATATATTCTTCTTTCAAGTCTCTAATTTTTGCCTGAATTACCCTTGCGGGTTCTCCACCGAGACGCTCATTTTTGCCTAAGCCGCCCTTTCGGGTTTTCAACTTAGCGAGCTTTCTGTTTTTTTTTTTTCATTTGTTTTTTCATTTTTTTTCATTTGCATATACTCTTTTTTTTTTAGGCAAAGTATCTTTTGACTGCATCTGAATTCACAGGACGAGTGAAGTCCTCCCCATCCATTGTTGTAAGCATTAAAGCTCCGCCTGAAAAGGCTCTCTTAACAACATATGGACCCTCGTAGTTTGGAGTCCACTTGCCCCTGGAATCGGGCGCGAAAGACAAAACTTTCTTGAGCACAAGGTCACCTTCTCGGAACACACGAGGCTTGACCTTCTTGTCGAATGCTTTCTTCATTCTCTGCTGATACAACTGACCATGGCACATGGCAGTTAAACGCTTCTCTTCAATCAAATTCAGTTGGTCGTAACGACTCTGAATCCATTCAGCATCAGTCAACTTGGCTTCCATCAAGACTCGCGTTGACGGGATCTCCACCTCTACTGGGAGAACGGCTTCCATGCCATAAACAAGAGAGAAAGGGGTTGCCCCTGTTGAAGTGCGTACAGACGTACGGTATCCATGCAAAGCAAATGGCAGCATCTCATGCCAATCTTTGTACGTGACAGTCATCTTCTGGATAATTCTCTTGATATTTTTGTTAGCAGCTTCAACAGCCCCATTCATCTTAGGTCTGTAAGGAGAGGAATTATGGTGTGCAATCTTGAATTCAGCGCACAACTCATCCATCATCTTGTTGTTCAGATTGGATCCATTATCAGTAATGATCCTCTCTGGCACACCATAACGGCAAATCAGCTGGTTCTTGATAAACTTCACAACCACCTGTCTGGTTACGTTCGCGTACGAAGCGGCTTCAACCCATTTGGTGAAGTAATCAATTGCTACGAGAATAAACCGATGTCCATTGGACGCTTTCGGCTCAATCATACCGATCATGTCAATTCCCCACATAGAGAAAGGCCATGGTGATGAAATCACATTCAGGAGCGTCGGAGGAATATGAATCTTATCCGCATAAATTTGACACTTGTGACATTTCTTCACATACTTGCAACAGTCAGACTCCATCGTCAGCCAATAGTAGCCTGCTCTCAACATCTTCTTAGCCATGGCATGTCCATTGGAATGAGTACCAAATGAACCCTCATGGACCTCAGTCATCAACAGGTTTGCTTCGTGTCTATCCACGCATCTGAGCAAAACCATATCAAAATTTCTCTTGTACAGCACTTCACCACTGAGGTAGAAACTGCCTGACAACCTTCTCAAAGTTTTCCTATCTTTCACAGATGCCCCAGGTGGGTAGACCTGGTTCTGTAGGAAATTCTTGATATCAAAATACCAAGGCTTGTCATCTTTCACGTCTTCGATTGCAAATATGTGAGCTGGTCTATCCAAGCGCATCACAGTAATGTTGGGAACATCATTCCACCATCTGACAACAATCATGGAAGCAAGCGTTGCAAGGGCATCTGCCATCCGATTATCCTCTCGAGGAATATGATAAAATTCAACTTCTGTAAAGAAAGTTGAAATTCTCCTTGCATAATCTCTGTATGGGATGAGACCTGGTTGATTCGTCTCCCATTCACCTTTGATCTGATTGACAACCAAAGCTGAATCACCATAGACATCAAGATATTTGATTCTCAAATCAATGCATTCTTCAAGTCCCATAATACAGGCTTCATACTCTGCCATATTATTCGTGCATTTGAAGGTTAGCCTTGCTGTAAACGGAATGTGCGATCCCTGGGGATTAACAATTACTGCCCCAATTCCATTTCCATATTGATTAACAGCGCCATCAAACACCATCGTCCATCTGGAACCAGGTTCTGGACCTTCATCAAGTGTAGGCTCATCGCAATCTTTCATCTTCAAATACAGGATTTCCTCGTCTGGGAAGTCATACTGAACAGACTGATGATCTTCAATTGGCTGGTGCGCTAGATGGTCAGCCAAGATACTACCTTTGATAGCTTTCTGAGCTCGATACTCGATATCATACTCAGACAACAGCATCTGCCAACGGGCAATCCTCCCAGTTAAAGCAGGCTTCTCGAAGATATACTTAATTGGATCCATTCTGGATATCAACCAAGTTGTATGATTAATCATGTACTGGCGCAAACGCTTAGCTGCCCAAGCTAAAGCACAGCACGTCTTCTCAAGCATAGAGTACCGAGACTCACAATCAGTAAATTTCTTACTGAGGTAGTATATAGAAAACTCCTTCTTCCCTGATTCGTCTTGTTGACCGAGTACACAACCCATCGAATCTTCAAGAACTGTTAAGTACATAATCAGAGGTCTTCCTTCCACTGGCGGAGACAAGATCGGAGGTTCGGACAGATAATCCTTGATACTGTCGAAAGCTTTCTGGCAATCCTCGGTCCAATCATGAGACTGATCTTTCCGGAGGAGCTTGAATATCGGCGCACATGTGGCAGTCATGTGGGATATAAATCTGGAAATGTAGTTCAAGCGGCCAAGAAAACCTCGGACTTGCTTCTCAGTTTTGGGTGCGGGCATCTCTTGTATTGCTTTGACCTTGGCGGGATCAACCTCAATACCTCTTTCACTTACCACAAAACCCAACAACTTGCCAGAACGGACTCCAAAAGTACATTTGTTCGGATTCAGACGAAGCTGGAATTTCCTCAAACGCTGAAAAAGCTTCAACAAATGCTCAATATGTTCAACTTCCGTTCGGGACTTGGCAATCATATCATCAACATAGACTTCTATCTCCTTGTGCATCATATCATGAAACAAGGTAGTCATAGCTCGTTGATACGTGGCTCCGGCGTTCTTCAAACCGAAGGGCATCACTCGATAACAGAATGTTCCCCAAGGTGTGATGAATGTTGTCTTCTCCATATCCTCTGGTGCCATCTTGATTTGATTATATCCGGAAAATCCGTCCATAAAGGAAAAGACTTTGAATTTAGCTGTATTGTCTACCAACATATCAATGTGTGGTAGAGGAAAATCATCCTTTGGGCTAGCTTTATTCAAATCTCTGTAATCAACGCACATACGGACTTTTCCGTCTTTCTTAGGAACAGGCACAATGTTGGCCACCCATAGAGGATATGTCGAAGTCACCAGAAACCCCGCATCAATTTGCTTCTGAACTTCCTCTTTGATCTTCACTGCCATATCTGGATGAGTTCTTCTGAGCTTCTGCTTTACAGGCACGCACTCAGGCTTTAAAGGCAGGAAACGTTGCACAATATCTGTATCTAAACCCGGCATGTCTTCATAGGACCAAGCAAAGATATCTGAATATTCTCGTAGCAAACTGATCAAATCTTCCTTAACAGACCCTTCAAGAAGTGCCCCAATCTTCACCAGGCGCTCACAATCTTCAGATCCCAAGTTGACTGTTTCCAAGTCTTCGAGATGCGGCTGAATGATCTTCTCTTCGTGCTCAAGGAGACGGGTGATCTCATCAGGGATCTCCTCAACGTCATCTTCCTCTGCCTCAAATACAGGGAAATCAAAATTGGGAGATGGCGTTGGATCATTATGTTCAATGGGTTTTAGGATCAACTCTGATCTATGGGTAACTGTAGGAACATCCACAGCGACCCAATTGTGGCAGACACCACCAGGAATAACAAAATTGTTCAAGTCTTCTGCATCTTCTTCTTCAATGACAGCAGCAGCTTCCTCTTCTGCAGGTTGATCAGCATGGATGAATCCTCCACTGGTGAACAGCCCTTGCTCGTTGCATGCCCCAGAACCATAGCCAATGCCAGCCCGGGAACGGTTATCTTCAAGTTCAAGCACTTTCCCTAATCCAGCAACTGCACCACATTCAATGGCCAGCTTAGCATCACGGTAGGAAGTGAATGAAGGAGACTTCTTCTCGATTGGTTTATCAATAGATAAAGCTTGGAACTGAGTCCCAACTTCATCCTCTGCGTCAATGTACGAGAAAGAAGATAAATTACTGACCAGGAGAGCCTTTTCTCCCCCTACTACAACCAATTTCTTGTTTTTCACAAACTTCAACTTCTGGTGTAGGGTGGATGTCACGGCGCCAGCCTCGTGAATCCATGGTCTGCCCAAGAGACAGCTGTATGATGGGTGAATATCCATTACTTGAAAAGTGATCTGGAAATCACTTGGTCCAATCTTGATTGGGAGATCAACTTCCCCAATCACGGTCTTACGCGACCCATCAAAAGCTTTAACAACAACCCCACTCTGCCTCATAGGAGGACCTTGATATGACAATCGTGAGAGTGTGGATTTCGGCAATACATTAAGGGACGATCCAGTGTCCACCAGTACATTGGACATTGCATCAGATTTGCAGTTCATAGAGATATGTAAAGCCATGTTGTGGTCTCTTCCCTCCTCAGGGAGATCAGCGTCACAAAAGCTCAGAGTGTTGCAAGCGGTAATGTTTGCAACAATGCTATCAAATTGTTCCAGGGTGACGTCGTGATCGACATACGCCAGATCCAAGACTTTCTGCAGAGATTCCCGATGAGGCTCTGAGTTCAGCAATAGAGAAAGAATAGAAATCTTGGAGGGCGTGTGTAGAAGCTGGTCTACAATATTGTACTCACTCTTTCTGATGAGCCTCAGCATCTCATCAGATTCTTTATCAACAATGCCACTCGGGCCATCTGAAGAAACAGGAGTCTTTTGTACAGACGAGGAGGGTTTGGCAACATCAAGTGCCGGATTCTGAACATTCACAGCATTCCCTACGGGATGTACAACAGATTCAAAAGCAACAGCCTTAGCAGGCGCAGAAAAGACACGACCACTGCGGGTCAATCCACTAACATCAGCAATAGTGGTTACAGAAGTGGACGGCAGAGGCACTTCAACTCCATCCTGGACAGCCACATGATTGTACCGGAACGGTACGGCTTTATCAGATGAATACGGCACAGGGCCAGATGGTTTGATAATCAAAGCAGGGGATGCCTTAGGCTTGTTGCTATTATAGCGAATAACAACGGGTTCTGGCAAGTTGAACACTGGTGATATGACATTCACCTCGGGTTCAACTGTATCAACATTGCGATTCTGGAGAATCTCAATGGTACCTTCATTCAACAGCGTTTGCAGCTCTCGGCGGACCTGATCACAACCCAAGCGGTTAACAGAACAGACACGGCACTGGTCGTGGTTATGCTCCAAATAACTGTGCTGACACAGCATTTTATGTAAATAAACCAACGACTGCCGGATATGGCTGACATACTTCACCTGGTACTTCCCAAGGTCTTCCTGGATCATATTGACAGACTTCCCATGCGAAGGCAATGGGTTCCTGGTAACATTAGGGTTTGAGTCTTCAAAACTCAGAATTCCGCTTCTCATGAGGTCTTGAACCTTATTCTTCAGCGGGAAACAGTTCTCTACATTGTGGCCCGGAGCACCGGAATGGTAGGCACAATGCTGGTCTGGTTTGTACCACCATTGCGGATTGGCAGGAATTGCAGGAGGATCCCTGGGTGAAACCAACTTCCTCTCCAACAAGGAGGGATAAAGCTCTGTATATGTCATTGGAATCGGGTCGAAGCTGACCTTCTTCCTATCATAGTTCACATTCGCTTGGTTGGTTGTACTTCCACGAGGCTGGTAAGCCTGTTGCTGTGGACGCTGCTGTTGCTGGTATTGCGGTTGTGGATATTGCTGCTGATGCTGATACTGTTGAGCATTATCCTTGAATACAGGTGCCACACTGGCCACCTGATGCTGATGTCTGGAATGACGTGCAGGCTTCCTCTGAACAGAGGGTCTTCGATGTTTCGGCTGAGACTGCACAGCATGAGCTTCACCTTCTTTCCTCTTAAACGCTCCATACCGTTTAGAGGAAGAACCATCATCTTTAGACAACCGTCCTTCACGGACGCCTTCTTCAAGACGCATCCCCATGTTCACCATCTCGGTGAAATCAGAGGGAGCGCTGGCCACCATTCTCTCATAATAGAATGACCCAAGAGTCTTCAGAAAGATCTTGGTCATCTCTTTCTCTTCTAATGGTGGAGTAATTTGAGCTGCCAGCTCACGCCATCTCTGGGCGTACTCCTTGAACGACTCTTTGTCTTTTTGTGACATAGACCTGAGTTGATCTCTGTCAGGCGCCATGTCAACGTTGTATTTATATTGCTTGACGAAAGCTTCGCCAAGATCATTGAAAGAGCGGATGTTGGCACTGTCCAGACTCATGTACCAACGGAGAGCAGCACCAGACAAACTGTCTTGGAAGTAGTGGATCAAGAGTTGATCGTTGTCGGTCTGCGTGGACATCTTTCTGGCATACATAACCAAGTGTGCCAAAGGACAAGTGTTCCCCTTATACTTCTCAAAGTCTGGGACTTTGAACTTAACAGGTATTTTGACACCGGGAACTAGACAAAGTTCGGCTGCTGACTTGCCGAAGAGATCTTTGCCTCTAAGAGTTCTCAATTCCTTTCTCAGCTCAAGGAATTGATCGTTCATCGCATCCATTTTCTCGTGTACATCTGAGCCCTCAGACGCTTCAGAGTGATAAATGGTGTCGTCTACCCTTGGCATGGTATGCACGACAGGAGGAACAGGAATAGGGACCGGGCTAGATGCCGGCATTTGAGCAAAGGTAGGAGCTGGCAGATCAGGCATGAAGCCAGGAGGCATCCCCCAAGGAAAACCGGGAGGCATGGCATTAGGCTGATGGGCACTGACAGGCACCGACGAAGTAGCTATCTCAGATATAACCGTCCGCTGAACCGGAGTTGCTGGCTGTTGAGGAGCAGGCTGATTCTGGGCAGCAAGAAGTTGCTCCATCAGAGCGCCAAGTCTGGCGACTTCATCTCTCAAACTCTGGTTCTCTTGTTCCAACTGCTCCATAATCCTTGCAGAGTTGACCCTTGTATAATACCGGTGAGTCAGCTTGTCTTCAAAATAAATGAAGAGCAAAGGTTAGAACCGGAAGACCAGAAAAATGGGTACCTGTTTATGCAAGAATGATGCATGAAATGCTTGTGCAAATGCTCTATTTTCAAGGAACCCTCAGGGTATTCATTTGCAATATTTCGAATATTTAAACATTTTTGATTGCTCATGGAAAATATTTCATTCAAAATATTAAGACAAAGAGGCACAGCATTCTTTTATATATTACAAAGAGAAAAGGTAAATAACATCCTATGGATCCCTATTAGTTCGGGATGCTGGAAGACGAGAAGTGTACAACTTCTTGATCTCTCTCTCATAGGCAGCCTCCATATCAGCTTTCTCCTTTGCAAGTTGATCATACTTCCTTTTCCAGAATTGGGAAGACTGAGGAAGCAGAGAAGTCCAAGTGTCGTTCGGATCGTCGATCACTCGGTGCTCGAGAAATTCAATCATATCATCCTTCTCCTTGAGCTGCTGCAGCAATTCCTCTCTCTCGCGGATCCAGGCACGCGAAAGGTCTTCTTCTCTCAACTCCTCTACACGTTGGGTAGGGAGGGTTGAAGGCCCAGCCACATCCAACAGTGTAGGTCTCGGATGATCATATGGCATCAAGTAGGTAGCAGCCCTCTGTCTGACCCAAGAGGTGTATGGCTCCAAAGCAATGCAGTTCTTCGGACCCAATTCATTCCTACTCTTTATGCGAATATTGCGCCAAGCGCGGACAAATCTGGCTTTCAGGCCTTGGGGATCTTTACCCTCCTGAAAGAATACACCTTCTAACAGAATGTTATGGGGTTTATCCTTTAGGGGGAACCCAAGCTGACGACGTGCAAGCGTAGGATTGTAGGTAATCCCACCACATGTACCAAGAAGAGGCACATTGGGGAATTCACCACAAGAATTGATGATCTGAACGGTATCATACACGCGATCATACCAGGTGATATCATCATTGGTGAGAGACATGAGTCTCTGAGACCACCGTAGACATCCCTTGTTCTCCTTGAAAGCAACTGTCTGCGGCAAGTGCGAAATAAACCACTTGTACAGCAGGGGTAAACAGCAGACAATGACTCCTCCATTCTTCATATTCCTCAGATGCATGGAGACATATGCATCACCTAACAAGGTCGGAACCGGATTAAGAACTGAAAAGATCCTAATGGCGTTCATGTCGACGAACTTGTCGAAGTTGGGAAACAGCACCAATCCATAGATGAGCAATACAAATAGAGCCTCAAAGGCATCCTCACTCATGGCCTTCCCATAAAAGGTAGCTTGGGCAATGAGGAACTCGGAAGGAAAACCTTGAATTCCGCCTTTGATAATCAGATTAGCTCTAATCAGATCTTCATCTATGTGCAACAGACTGGAAATCTCTCGAGCAGATGGAATACTCTCTAAGCCACTGAACGGCACTTGATCCAGAATCGGAATCCCAATAAGGTGAGAGTATTCTTCCAAAGTCGGCAGCAACTGGAAGTCCGGAAATAAGAAACAATGATAGAGCGGATCATAGAACTGAGCCAGAGTGCTCATCAATCCCTCATCCACTTGAGTAGTCAACAGCGGCAGAAGCTTCCCATATCGAGCTTTGAAACCCAAGGGATCTAATACATACGATGTCAGATTCCTTAACTCTTTTACATCAGGCTGCTTGAAGCTGTACTTCTTTGTATGCCTTTTAGGTCTTTCCATGTCTGAAAATTTTGCAAATCAACCCTTTAAGTTCCTTGAAAATTTTCTCTTTGATGACATGAATGCGGATGAATGCGTGAATGCATGAATGCAACAAACACACTCAAGGATCAAGCAAAGCACACCAAACAAAGGTCGTGGGAAAGCTCTTATGTATCCCTAATATCAGTCATCCATTTTGGTGGATTTAGGTTTTCACCTTATCGACACCCAAGTTCCATTGATATTAACGGTACATGAACCGGTTCAGACATTCTTAATATCAACCAGCCGCTTTGGTGGATTTTAGGTTTTACACCTGATCCGGGATCCATTGATATTAACAATGTTTGAACGACTCAACCACGAATCACGGGTTTGTTGAGAGTCACGAGCATGGAGTCTCGGTTAAGAACCACCCAAAGGGAGTGTACTAGGGTTTAAACCTGCCAGACATGTTCTATCAGAGGTTCCCATAATCATTGTTCCATCTTTCGAATATTTTCGGAGGAACGAATATTCGTATTCCAAGAATATTCTCAAGAGAAACTCTTATGAGTGTAGTATCGCGTAACAATCGTATCAGAACTGACATCTGAACGACCTCCGCACTACAGTCCTAAAAATAGGCCAAGATGGGTTTGGTAAACTAAGGTCCTTGGCTTCTGCGGAACATGATTGAAAGAATAATGCCTAACCACAAATAACTTGTGTGACATTATTAGTTCAACATGACCTCCACCAAGTGAATGGACTCGCAAGTCAACTGGCTAAGGACTACTCCACACCAGTCGACAAGACTATGCCATTCTCCTATCCTAGAGGGCACTCGAGTTCGGGTACAGAACTCATCTCACAGATCACCAAAGCAAACAAGCAAATGTATATCAAGCAATTCACACATTACAATCAATACATTCATCCCAAATTGTACAAAAATATGTCAAATAAAGAATAATAACATATATCACAACAAGGGTGAAAAGTAGGCAATACAAACCAGAGATTCTGGGTTCGTTCCCCAGCAGAGTCGCCACTTTTCTGTAGCGGTGTATTCGTCGCTATATGATCTATCGATTAAACCATAAGCTAGGAGATACGTTGAAATTTTCGAGTCGCCACCGCACTTTTATTTATCCAAAGGATTGGCTAAAAAGCGAACAAAAGCCTAAGAAGTTTTACACGTAGAAAACTAATAAAAAGATCAGAGATTCTGGGTAAGGGGTAAATTACGCAATGGGAAGGTGTTAGGCACCCACTACGTCCTAGGTACTCCTAGGGAGCCCTTTTCACACTTGTTATGCAAAAATTATTATTTGTTATGACATAAAGATTGTGCAAACATGATTGGGATGATGAGGAAAGAATATACATTTTATTGTTAATGGGTTATTGGGTTCGAACGGATGAACCCGTTGCCTACGTACCTTCCATCAAAGGTAAGGATCAGAACGCCGTAGTTCGGCTAAAAGATTTCCAAAAGTGGGTTAGGTTCAATTTTAAACACAAACCCTAGGTCTTACGTTATCCACGGGAGAAAACTCAACCTTATACAAATAACAACGTCCACCATGTGAGAACAGCTTCAACTTGCCAGGGAGGGGTTAACCCTATAATAGGCAAGGAAGACTTACAATTCAATCACTAAAGACAGAAGGTGAGATTAACATCAACCACTAAGATAAATCAAACCTATAGCTCATGTATGAAAACATTAATGGACAAAGCCAAAACAAGTGAATGAGTGGAGTTACTGATTATGATTATGAAAATGAAGTCAAAATATGATTAAGATCAATTCAAATAAGTATTATGAAATGAAGTTTGGAAAAAGGTCAAGGACTTGAGTCCAGGTTTTTAGTTAGAAAAACATGAAGATGTTTGCACAACACTTATGTCACGTTTAAAAGATAAAGTGTGAAAAGTCCAGGACGTAATGAATGATGAATGGATGAAGGATGGATAGTAAAACTTCTTAGAAGGTTCACTTCTTGAAATCATATAGCAGATGATTCAAGTGTGTCCTTTGGAATAGCAATTAATAATAATAAACAAACAAAGCAAAGGCGGATATCGGATGCCAATCAATGGTCTTATACCAATCTCCTAAAACAGAATGGGATGTCAGATGCCACTCAATGGACTTACACTAATCTCCACAGGCAAAGAAATAAAAGCGGATACCGGATACCAATATATGGATTTACACCAGTCTCCTAAAACAGAACAGGATATCAGATGCCACTCAATGGACTTACACCAATCTTCTCAAAGAAAATAAAGATAAACTATGGAAGTCAACTGCCAATCTATCTGGACTTAGGCTAACTCCACAGGATGCTCACAGGAAATCCAATGCCACATCACAGGGACTTACAATGGATCCTCACATACAAGAACAAGAGCAACAATATGATCACAGGTATGCAAATGCCAACTTACAGGGACTTATAACTGCAACCTCAC
Source organism: Lathyrus oleraceus (assembly GCF_024323335.1). Taxonomy (NCBI): domain Eukaryota; kingdom Viridiplantae; phylum Streptophyta; class Magnoliopsida; order Fabales; family Fabaceae; genus Lathyrus; species Lathyrus oleraceus. The sequence goes on from NC_066579.1 coordinate 300,739,457, forward strand.
ATACAAACAGATGAACAAACTATGATCACAGGAAAGCAGATGCCAACTTACAGGGACTTATAACTGCAACCTCACATACAAATCAAACAGATCACATTATGATCACAGGACAACAGATGCCAACTTACAGGGACTTATAACTGTATCCTCACATACAAATAGATAACAGAAGATATGAGTGACCAATGAGGTCTTACACTCCATCTTTCCATATCACAGGAGCAAATGCCAAAGCAATGGACTTACAATTGTCCTCAATGGGTAAACAACAATGATAGCATCACAAAAAGCAAATGAGATGATCATGCACTAATGGCAATTGATGATGATGATAAATGCATAACATATAAGCAAGCATGTGCATATGAAGCAATCAATCAATTAATGAATATCAAACGGCACACTCTATAGCCAAACAATGGGGGCTCACACAAGAGGGTTTGACTTTAAAAGTCCACTGTAATGGGTGAAGGTCGCTCTTAACCTGGCCATTGAGGGGCTCAGGTGAAGCAGATGAAAAGGAGATGAGGGGTGTGCCTCATTGCTTCTATCTCAGATAAGAGAGAGCATCAAAGAAAGTGTGGGAGTTCAGAAAGTAGGAACTCTCTCCACATTATTGACTCGATTAGATCTTGGGTATTTATCTCAATGCTTCAACCAGGTACTGGGAGCAAAGAGAGGACACACTGAATAGTGGGGGATAGATTGCTTATCCCTACCTTCCACCAATTGCCTTACTTGAAGGACTTTTCCTGCTTAGGACAAATTTAAACAAACACAGGCATTGCCTCTTAAGGAGGACTTCAGACAGTTTGCCCGGTCAAATAACAGACCGGGTCTCCAGACTACATGAAGAAGAAATATTTATACCTCAAAGCAAATGCTAAAAAGCAAAGCAAGCAAGCAAGTTCAAAGAACTTAAGCAACTAAAGCACTTGTTTTTGAAGAAAAGCTAGATGCCGTGCTGTTTTGGTGGTCACAAGCTCAAACAGGTGGCCCTTGTGCTTTGTGTTGATGGATGATGAAGCTTGTTCAGCTCAGACTTGCTCGAAAACTTCTCAAATCTCAAGTTGCCATTGGAGATACTTTGAAAATGCAGAGCTTGAAAGAGGGTTACAGTTGAGAAATGGTGTGCAAAAACAATCCCAAATGATGTTTAAGTGATGGAAGAATCAAGGTTATTCGAGGGTTTGCAAGGGTTTGGCAGAAAAGTTTACTTGAGCCAAAATGCAAATGAGAGAAATCTCTTTTTTCTGTGTGGTAGGCTGCTAAAGACTAGGGTTTATTTGACAGCAAATGGCCTTATAAAGGTCTGTTTAACATTATTAATCCAAGTGCTAAGTTGATTTAGCTTAATGAAAAACCAATTGCCATTTTGCTAACTATGCACAAAGTGGAAAATGGGAGGTGTTTGTCTGCTTGGATGGGCCTGCAACAGGCTGCAAAAAGGACAACACATTTGCTGTTTTGGTTGTACAAGAAAGTGCTGTACTGATTTTGTTCAAATGAGGCCAATTGCCAATTTTGTCCATTTTGCATTTTGATTCAAGATGATGGGAAAATGGTAGTATGATGATGGTTTTAAGCTTTGAGCAAGTTTCAAATATGGTTTAAAACATTTCCCAATTGACAAAATCAAGAAAAAGTCAAAAACTCAAAAAGTCAAAGTTTGGTCAAACTTTGAATTTAAATGCAAAAGGTCCAAAAATGCCATTTTGATTGGCAAGGTTTTAGGTCATGAAATTTATATTTTTGGAAAGAGGATGAAAAATGTGGTTTGTAGGAAAAAACCCCACCAAATTTGGCCTTATGGTTTGAGAGATATGGCTTGTTGAAGTTCAAAAATTGGTGAAAATGATTTGATCATATCTTGACAACCACACATGGGATTTTGATGTTCTTGGACTTTTTGAAAATGGGAAGACAAGATCTTCAACTTTCATGTTGGGCAAAAATTCATTTGGAGCTTGTATCATGATGTAAGTTTAAGATCAAGAAGTTTCCATGTTTGGCAGTTGAAATTACAGGTCCACTTGCTATTTCTGGAAAATTTTCTGATTGACTTGATTTTCTTCCATGATGAGGTTGAACATGATAGATGAGGCTTATACAAGCATGAATGAACTCTTTCAAATCAATTCTATCCATCAAATCCTTGATTAAATCAACTGTTGACCAAGTTTGGCTTTTCTAGGGTTTTGGACTGATTGAACTTCTTCTGATGAATTCCAAACCCTAAATCCTTGAGAACTTGACTTCAAATGATGTCTCAAGATGTATGAACCTTTGATTATTGATCATGGTGCCCAAATTCTGCAAGAATGGCCATCATCCATTGCTTTGACTGATCAATGACTGACTTTGACCTAATTGCTGATGACTACTTTATCTGCAAGCAACAAGGTTAAACAGACAATATTTTTGTACTTTTTGAATGATAAACATATGAAAGCAAAGATATACAAATGCAGAGTGTGCTTGGTGATCAAGAAACAAACCCACAAGGCAATCTATCCACTAGAAGGGGACAAAGGCATGCAATGATCCTTGAGGTTATGATATGAATGATATGGGCCATGAGGGATCTTAGGGCCCAAAATTGGGGTCTTACACATACATGCATCTCATGCATCATCCCTTGCATGGTATTCCCACCCAAAGTGGAACATCATACAAAAATCAAACATAAAATATCAGGATCCAGAGCCATTCATGTATATCTTGGACATTCCTTATTTCTAAAATAAAGTTATTACCCTGCATGTGCTTGTGGAATCATTTTCCAGTAAGCCTTTTTTTTTCAACTTTATGATTAATAATGATATTCCCAGCATTTTCTTTACAATCATTGCTCCCCAAGCAGAGGTTACCCTAAAAAGTCTCTTATGAGCTTTTTCCCTGCAGAGCATTTCTAGTAAGTCTCCCTCAAAAGGAGTCTTTTCTTAAATATTTCCCCCAACAGACGAACATTTGAGATATTGCTTCATTTATCTGAAGAATCTCATTTATCTGTTTGAGATACTGTTCCATTTATCTGGAGAATCTCATTTTTGTTGTTTGAGATGTTGCTTCATCAATATGAAGAGTCTCATTCCAATTTATTTTGAGATACTGCTCTAAGTATCTTCGAAGAGTCTTAGATTCAATTAAGGTATCGTTCCCTTGTTAGGAATATCTTAATTCTATCATATAAGATGCTGCTTCGATTCGATACAGAGAATCTCATTTTTGTTGTTTGAGATGCTGCTTCATCAATATGAAGAGTCTCATTCCAATTTCTTTTGAGATACTGCTCTAAGTATCCTCGAAGAGTCTTAGATTCAATTAAGGTATCATTCCCTTGTTAGGAATATCTTAATTCTATCGTATAAGATGCTGCTTCGATTCGATACAGAGAATCTCATTTTGCTGTTTGAGATGCTGCTTCATCAATATGAAGAGTCTCATTCAATTTTTAGAGATACTGCTCTAGTATCCGTGAAGAGTCTTAGATTTAATTAAGGTATCATTCCTTTTGTCTAGAATATCTTAATTCTATCATATAAGGTACTGCTTTGTTGATCCTCAGAGAATCTCGTGCGTTCAAATCAAGACGTTGTTTGCTAATGCTCAGAAAGTCTTCGGTATAGTTGAGGTATCATTCCATTTTTGGAAAATTTCGATTGTGACATCCAAGATATTGTTCTGGCGATTCCCAGAGAGTCTTGATCGTTTCATTTCACCTTCTAATAAATTTTCTTACTGTATTTCTCACTGCATTTCCTTTCAGCATTTCTAAGGAGAAAATTTGGGTCTTTTCGTATTTAATTACCTTCCACTACGAATGTATGAAGACTGTTGTCATTCTTACCTTCTAGTTCAAGATAATGAAATAGGGGCAGCTGTCATACCCCAATTTTGTCCGGGCATTTTAAAACTTTCATAAATTCGATTTTTATTTCAATTTGCATGAGTTGTACAGCATAGCATGTATTTCATCATAAGTAAATACCTACAACATCAGTCAGGATAAATTTATTAAAAATACAGACAAATCGGTTGAATTTTTTCTCAAGAACGTGCAAGAATCAGCGGGTAAAAAGTTTCAAATTTAAAATTGCAGACGCCAGTATTATTAACCTACGGTTCATGTACTTCAAACTGGTGTGCCCGTTATATTTTTTAGCGACTGTTTCGGTTGCATTTTGACCCGCCTGAGCCGTTTAACCGGTACAAATTTATTTCAGAATTTGAAGAAACGCTATATTTTTTCAATAAGTATATTTTGTGCTGATCATTTTAGTGTGTCTGATTTAATTTTTCGAACAAATTTACATCTGGCTTCTATTTATAATCAATCCTTTTATTTCTTTGTTTTAATTTTCAAAATTAGAGATCTGTCTTATTATTATAATTTTCTAAATTAAATTACTATCTAAGAATTTTTAATAAATATTATTCTTTAAATAATAGATAATAAGAATTATTAATAAAAAAAAAGGAAAATAAAATTAAGACTCCTCACGTTTCCTCTCTCCCTCACGCTTCCTCTCTCTCACACGTTACCCTCATTGGATTCCCATCACCCAATTACATTTCCATCACCACATTAATTCCCCAACGTCTCTCTCTGACCAAAAAGCAAAAAGGAAATAAAAAACAAGAAAAAGACAGCTCACATAATAACCCTCTTTTCTTCCAACGGTAAGATAAAAAATAAATAAAAGGAGAACACCTCTCTTCTCTCACCACTGACCAACAAACACTAACTTACTATCTCTCTCCAAAAAATAAAGGAAAGGATTAAAAACAGAAAAAGAAAAGGTGACTCTTCTTCTTTACTCCCTCAACCGCTCACCCACTTCCTTCCACCCCCAACGGCAACAACCATCACGTTCTTCACGGTGTATGGTGCTGCGATTTCATTTCGAATCCACCATATTTCCACGAAAATACCCAAACTCTCACCGGCCAGCATTTCTTTTTCACCTCCACATGACCACGTCGCCGCCGCGATTCAGACTCACAACGACCACACGACAATCGTCGCCGCCGCGATCCAACTTCCTCTATCATATTGTTTTGGTTATGATTTAATCATGAGGTTGTCGTGATTATTTTCTATCAAGTTTATTTCCAATTTGCTTTCACATATATGTTGGGTTGTTATTGGAAAACTGTTTTTATTTAGTATCAATTTAATGGCATTGCGTATCTGCTATATCAAGGTTAAATTTGTTTCGGTTATGTTTTGTCTTTCTTAAGCCGAATCTGTTTTAGGCGAACGTTTTCTATGCGATTAAGGATTTGTAGTGTGTGTTTATGATTGTTTCCTTTAGGGTTGCTGAGTTTATTTTTTCGTCTGCTAAGTTTCATTTCAATTGGATTTTATTTGACTTATATTTTGTTGAGGTATTCTCTTGGTTTAAGATAAAGTTTTGAGATGATGAAATGAAGATGGTCCACATTTAGTATTCTATCATGTTGAAGATTAAAATTACATTTGGTGCATGTTGATTTCATTCACAAACCATGTTGATTTTCATTGGTTTTTATTTTGATTATGACAAGCCGCATTTTGCATTTCGATTCGACAAATCTTATGTCGATTACCGTCAAAAGATTACAGTACATCAATATGATATTTCACCGCATTACGATCTTGCGAATGACATTAATCATGTTGTCACTTCGTACGAACCGGTTTTGAGCAAACCGATTTAATTCGATTATTTTTATTCAAAATCGTTATTTATTAAAATTAATTAATTAAAGTTTTGATTAAGTTAGATGACTTTGTTAACTAAATTTAATTAACTTAGTTCTTTAATTTAATTAATTTTTTGATCAAATAATTTTGGATAATTACTTTCAATTACCTTAATTAGACAACTTAACTGAGTTTTCATCAATTAATTTTGTTAATGAAAAATGGACCGGCCTATTTCACCATCACAATGTCACACTCATTTACAAAAAATCACTTCAATTTATTCACAAATTTAAAACCTCGATCCAACATCAAGTATTCTTCATTAAAATTAAGTTAAAATACCTAATCACAATTAAAAACCATTTCATTTAGAAATGAAAAGGGGGATGGTTTTGAGTTTTCAACTCCTCTCCTCGATTATTTGAGTATGAATTCTCTTACTCGGTTAGTCAAATAATTGTCATTGCTAAATCGTCTAAATCCAATTAAATCAATTTATTCTCATGACGGCGAAATGAAAAGGGAGATGGTTTTAAGCCTTTAACTCCTCTCCTCGATTGTTTGAATACGAGTTTTCTTACTCGGTTAGTTAGACACTCGTCATTTCTTTACAAATCTTAAACCAAGATTAAATCAAATTATTTTCATAATGAGCTAAATGAAAAGGGAGATGACTTTGAGTTTTCAACTTCTCTCCCCAATTGTTTGAATACGAGTTCTCTTACTTGGTCAGTCGAACAATTGTCATTTTTCCGCCGACTCCTACCGTAAGTCAAATCATTGTCAATCAAAACTATACCAAAAGTGAGATGGTCTTGAGTTTTCAATTCCTCTTCTCAAATGCTTGGATATGAGTCGTCTTACTCAGTCATTCAAATACTTGTCGTTTATTCTAAAATACATCAACCATATACAACTTTATTTTCAAAAATACTCAGATGAAATAGAAAGCATTCTAGAGTCTTCTATTCCCTTTCTCGATTATTAGGATATGAGTTATCTTACTCAATTGTCCGAGTATTCGTCATCCATTCAAAATACCTTAATTATTACCAAAGCCTTTCTATAATTAAGGATGAAAAAGAAAGTGGTCTAGAGTTTTCTATTCCCTTTCTTGATTGTTAGGATACGAGTTGTCTTACTCGACTACCCAAGTAATCATCATCCAACCAAAAACATCTCAACCAATCAAAATATCCAACATATTAATCCCACTTGTCACCCCCGTGTGACCAAAACTCTTTTCAATAGACGCTGTTTAATCCCTTTTAATGCGCATAACAAACTAGTGCTCAAGCCTCCGCCGAGAGTAGATAAGCCGATGTTTAGCCTTTAGAACGTGATCTAAACAGTTGTTCACTAAAAGACACCAACCAACCGTAGTTCCCCGAACTACGAATGCTCTGATTTCCTTATTTCACCATAAGGATACGTAGGCAGGAGATTGTTGTATCTTCGCGAGCACACTAATAAAAAAACCTCCATTTTCTCCCTTCTGAGGTTTCCATCCATCTCTTTTCAATATCTTTATAACCCTAAGAAAACAAACAACGTAAGTTAACACTCAAATTGCAAAATTGAACTAAAAGGTTCCCGTTGAGTACAACGGACGTGAGGGATGCTAATACCTTCCTCTTGCGTAATCCACTCCCGAACCCGAATATGGTTGCGACGATCATTATTCTATTTTTCAAAGGTTTTATCGATATTTTCCTATTCCTTTATTGGGATAAATAAAGTTCGGTGGCGACTTTGTTCGAACATAAATTTTTCCACGACCATCGCGAGGAATCGTATTTTTCGAGATGCGACAATAACCATGGTGTGCTTTAATTTACATGTATTTAGTGACCTCATCTTAATATCTTCACATGTATTCTATACTTTTAACATTTTATGCTTGCTCCAAAGAGTTAAAGTTTATGTCGATGATAACATTTTTTGGTTTCACTAGCATTCAACTTGTCAAGGAGTTTTCTAAGCTTATGTTGGGTGAGTTTGAGACAAGTCTCATGGGGGAGTTGAATTACTTCCTTGTTCTTTAAATCAAGCAACTCAACAAAGGGACATTTGTGTGTCAAACTAAATATTGCAACGAATTGCTAAAGAGATTTGGCATGGAAGATGCAAAATCCATTGACACTCCAATGCCTACAAATGGAAACTTGGAAAGGAATGAAAATGGTAAGGATGTTGTTGTCAAGAACTATAGAGGTATGATTGGTTCTCTTATATATCGTACTACATCTAGGCCAGACATTATGTTTAGTGCGTGTATGTGTGCTTGTTATTAATCGGCTCCTAAGGAATCACATTTGAAAGCCATAAAACACATTCTTAGATATCTTCATGGTGCTTCTAATTATGGGCTTTGGTGTTTTAAGGGAAGCGATTGTAATTTGATTGGTTATACCGATTCCAATTTTTCTATGTGCAAATCGGATATGAAGAGTACTAGTGGAACTTGCCTCATATTTTCAAACTCCTTAGTAAGTTGGCATAGCAAGAAATTGGTTTTTGTTGCTTTGTCAACTGTCAAGGCGGAATACGTAGTGGCCGGTAATTTTTATACTTAAATTTTGTATCTCAAAAAACAACTACTTGATTTTGATATTAAACTACAAATTATGTGTGACAACACTAGTGTGATTAATCTATCAAAAAATCCGGTTTTTACATTCTCACACTAAGCATATTGAGACCCGTCACCACTTCCTACGTGACCATGTTGAAAAAGGAGACGTCGTATTTGATTATGTTGATAGAAAAAATCAACTTACGGATATCTTTACAAAACCTCTTGCGACCGAACCGTTTTTCAACATTCGAAGGGAATTGGGGATACTTGATATCTCAAATCTTGCCAAAATATGATTTGTTGCATGCACTTTATATACTTCTGCTCTAACTTTCCTTGAAAGTTCAATCACATATGAGTGTATCCTTCATTAATTCATAAGCGAGGTAATATTATTCCATTTTTCATCTTTGAAAGTAAGCTTTTACTTTTGCATGTTGTTTGTGTTCCAAATGATTGATATTCTTGATGTATGAAATAGTACATGAATGTTTACTTCCAAAATTTTCTATTAATGTATGTCAATTTATATGCTTATAGTGACTTTATGCTACTCTTCCTTCATGCTTGAAATATGCTCTTGGTGCATTAGCTTGTTATCTATCCTGGTATGAAATATGTTTGAACATGTTAAAATGTTAGAAAAATTCTTGTTGTGTGTCATTGTTATGCTAACATCTTTGTTTTTGGTTTGAGTGGTGGTAAATCTATTTATCGCCTTGATAGAGCATATGTGTGTGCATCACTTTGGGAGAGCTAAAGGCATATGTCACGTAATCATGTCGATTTTGTAGCAACTCTGGAGTTTTTAATTACGTCGTATCTTCATCTTTCATGTTTGTTGTATATGTTATTTGGCATAAGTTGTGGTAATCATGTTATATTGTTGCTTTAAATGCTTTATATATGTTTAGGCATGGCATTCTTTTTAGAATATGTACATCATTCTATGTGAGTGATGTGGTATTGATGATCTTATATTTGCAATGACCTATGTGTTTTATATTGGTTTATGTGTGATATAAGATACTTCTCATGGATTGCTTTGTCTCTTTTTGATGTTGTCAAACGGAGAAAAGCATCTACAAAATAAATTTGGGATGCATACATTCAGGGGGAGCCTTCATGAAGACACGAAACACATTGTCTCAAGTTTTGCCAACATAAAAAAGGAGAAATATGTGAGTGCAACTTTCCATTAGATGTATTTTGCATTATGTCAAAACTAGGATACTTTAGTGTTGATGTATATTGGATGATATCCTCTAATTCTCAATGTGTGTCTTAGCATTAGGAAGTATAGAAATATTTGGAAAAGGTTTCATGCATGAAAAATGAATCAAAACAAGTTTTATAGGCCAAATAACATATGTGTCGACACATACATGTTTCAGGTCGACACATAGAAGAAAAAAAATTCTCTGTATCGACACATCTGTTTTTTAAGTCGGCACATGTACTACATTTTTAAAGCCTATAGCTTCTGTTTGACGTGCCGCCTCTACAGGTCGGCACATGCTTCAAACAAGTCGGCTCATGCAACGAAATTTTCCAAAAATTCACTTTTTCAAATCTTTTGCATTCCTTTTGCCTCCAAAGATGCATGCATATAAATATTTCATACATGCATCATTTCTAGTAAGTTTTCTAGTGTAAACCTACATGAAACCAGAAATTCAAAGCATTCTCATCATCTCCAACCTCATTCTATGCATACACACAAAGAAACTACACGTAATCATTCTAGGTCGATTGAATTATAAATTGGGTTGAGATCTTTGAGGATTTCAAATAAGAAAATCGAGTTGGGGTTTTCCTTCAAGATCAAATTGGGATTTGAAGGTTCTAGACAAGATTATGCAATTTGGATCCGATCGAGTGAAGGCTTTAAAGAACGGAAGGTTCTTGCAAAGGAGTAGCATGTGATATTGGATCATATTGGTAAATATTAGGTTACAACAATGCATTGAAGAACAATGGGTTTCTTGCAAAGAAGT